>NC_046625.1:558135-654384 GCF_900324465.2 Anabas testudineus
TCTTTCCTCCCAGGGTCGGGCAGGTCCGGGATGCGGTGCACTGTTGTCATGTCCCCCTCCAATATTGCACTCGTCCCGGCCTCCCCGTCCCAGGGGCTACGACCCCGCCCCACATCAACTGACAAGCAGGAGACAGACATCAGCCAGTCAGGGCAGAGCTACGACGTGAACAGCACGTCACACTTCTCCTGCAGTGGACCAGAGTCCACGTTCTGCTGAGCTTCAGTTCACTTCAGTGATAAGTCGTCCTGGTCCAGTTCAGGATGCTGCCACCACCTGGTTCCACAGATAGGATTCAGTTCTTATGTTGGATTAAACAGAACTGGTTCCAGCAGCTTCTGGTTTCTCCACGTTCCTGAGACGGGCAGCAGTGTTCTGTTTGGAGAGCAGTGTTTTCAACAATCATTGTTCTCTGTTCTCCTGATGGCGACTTTAGAACACTGAAGTCCTCCACAGTATGGAGGCTGTTAGCTGATGTTCTCTGGGACCTTCTGGACTCCTAGTTCTAAATTACCTTTAAACATCTCTTCTTCTGTGGTCTCCAGAAGTCTCATCGGACCTCCCAGAACCACAGTTGATCACCGTTCGTCTAGTTTTGGATCTTAGGATTCTGATTTACTCCAAACAAAATCCAAATTCAAAACTAAAGTTTAAAGAATAAAAAAATGATTCCGATTTAACACAGAGTCTGAAAAACACACACACACGAAAACTCACAGACGGGACTTTATTCCAACAGACACACATTCATTTAGGAATCCACAGAAACATGGAAAAGGACCATTCCACTGTTTTTCATCCGGGCTCATCAGCTGTCAGCACTGTGGTCTGGGTCACGTCACAGAGTTGAAACTAAATCTGACGCCATTCTTTTTGGGTCCTTTGTTATGTGGACGCACACAGAACGAAGAACAAGAGATTTTCAAACATATTTGTTGGTTTTTGGTTGTGATGAATGAACCGGGCATCGAAAGGGACAAGCAGACAAACCGTTTGGATTTCGACGACCCGTTACAGCAGGATCCTACCAAACTTATTTGCAGTTTGTGTATCTGAACATTTAGGAGACCTGTGCCTTGTGAATGCACCACCGAGCCGACTCGACTCACTTCAGTACCAGTACTTCATTTTTCACTGCAAATACACGTAGCACATAAAAAAGTACCAGGTACCAGGTACTATGCTCAACATCTGCATGCTGGAAGAGCAAAACAGGTGAATCGGGTCGAGTCGGGTCAGTACCATTTGGTGATAAAAAACTTTTTATCTGTGGAGCTTGTCGCTCGCTCGTCCAGGTCACCGTTTTTTCAGGAGCTGGTTTCTGTGGGAACTGGACTTGCTGAAGACGTTTCATGTGAAAAGCTTCCTCAGTTGGCCGGACTGACTGGGAGTCTCAGGTTTTTAACCCCCGCGGACTCGTTCACACCTTCAGCGTCTCCTGTGCAGGGAGGCCGGGACCGGCGGGGGTGTTGTAGTCGTAGTTCAGCTCGTTCCAGTGTGATGTCAACGACCTCTTTCACTCCTCTGTCATAGCACCTGTCTTCAGGTTCCACCAGCTGGCGGGACCTGAAGAAGCCTTTCAGAACAAACGTCTTCAAGAACCAAACGGCACTTTTGGGACGTCTCAGCTGAGTGTTCGTGGACAGATTTTATTTTGAAACCACTGTGAGGACATTTTGATTTCAGGGACCAGGTTTGGGGTCGGGCTCTGGGGTTACACATTTAGTTGGGATGCTTCGGTTTGGGGCGTGCGGCCGGGGGGGTGCATTATGTACATGTGTGTCCTCACAACTCTACAGACAAACAAGTCCGGGTGCAGCTCTCAGACATGAATGTGCATCAGAACCTGTTTGCGATGAGACTGGAAGTCTTGAGGCACCGTGTCTGAAACAAGAACAGACCAGAGGTCAACGAACGGCAGGACCAGTACTACAGACTACTGGAGTCCCGAATCTTAATACTGAACCTGAGCTGATCCAGACTCTGATTTGATCCCGGTCGTCTCCTAAATTAAATCGGTGTTTAAGCTGTTACAACATTTGAGACACGATGGGACAGTTCAGACTTCGTACCGTTACATCTGTAGCGCAGGTTGGACCAGATGATGTTTTCCTGGGAGAAGCAGAAGACGCCGAGTCTGCCGCCTCTCATCGTGGTGTCGATCACAACGCCGGAATCCGCTACCATGTCCATCCCTTCAAACAGCTTCACCCTGAAACACAGAAGTCCTGCAGATTTCAGTCCCTGAGGCCACAGCAGGAAGCAGCAGCTGGGAGCAGGAAAAATCGAAAACGATTTCCTTCCTGAATATGAACCAACATGTGATGAGGAACCTACAGCGCGTTTCCTGACACAGAAAGCTGGTTTCCAAAAGACCACGTACACAGTAACGTGACGTCATTGATACCTGCACCAAGTTGTTTCTACTAAATCTCTGAAAGCAGCTGCACAGAGGCTGAGAGAGGACGACCGACCTTCACTTCGTACTCTCTCTCCTTCTCTTTCTAGACTTTCTACAAAACCTCCTCCTCCATTATTTCCCTCGTTGACTCACTGAAGAATGTGTCTTGGTCCTTATGATGCATCTGTTCGGGGTTTGACCACGTTTTAAAAGTAGACATCAACTGACTTCAACTTTCCCACAAACACATCAGTGAATCTGCTTCACGACTCACTGAATGCTTCTAACGTGAGGAGCTTTTGCAGAGCGCCTCTCCGTCTGATCTGCATATCAACGGCTGCCGAGGCGGATTCTTGCCAGGGCTTTGGTTGCCATGGAGATGAGTACAATAGAGTAACAGGGGGCCCCGGGGCCACAAAGAAGTTCCAGAGGGGAAAGAATGCAGTAAAAAGAAAAGAGAGAGAGAGACGGAAAACAAGAGACACAGAATGACAGAGTACTGCAGTGTCAGTACTACAAACCACTGCAGTGTCAGTACTACAAACCACTGCAGTGTCAGTACTACAAACCACTGCAGTGTCAGTACTACAAACCACTGTAGTGTCAGGACTGATATATGAAGTATGTATGTTTTTATGACCACATCTCCTCTGTCTCCACATCATGCAGAACACAACTCATGGAGCTGCTGCATCAGATTTAAAGCCCTGACTCTGATCTACAGAGGGGTCAACTCAACATCACTGTCCTACCTGAACTCCTTCATCCAGGTCTACAGTCCCTCCTGTCCTCTGCACTCTGGCAGTGAATGTCTTGTGGTTCTCTCACCTCAAAAGATCCCATATTTAACTTTTCAGCTCAGTGGTTCCACGGTGGTGGAACGACCCACTCACTTACTACGACCTACTAACTTTCAAAAACCATCTGAAAACAGAACTCTTCAGAACCTTTCTCTGCAAATCTTAGAAAAACAAATCTTGCACTTTCACCTCATGGAACTAAAACAGTTCTTCCTACAGCTCTTTACTTTAAAGTTCTTGTCCTTGACTTAGATATTTTGCTTTTGTACCTCACTTGTTAGTCACTTTGAATAAAAGCGTCTGTTAAATTACTAAATGTACATATAGTACTACAGCATTATACAGTATCTGTACAGGTACTGCAGTCCTGATATTACTGCGTCGGATTCAAAAGTTGGCTCTAGCACACCTGCATGTCAGGTTTAGGGTCTAGTTAAAGCAGACCTACACCAGGTCTGGATGTGGTCTTACCTGATGTATCCGACCTGCGGTCGGTGGCTGAGCAGCCAGCGGTACGAGGTTTTGTCCTTCCAGCCTATATTTCGTGGATCCTTCCAGAGCAGCTTCACCTCTCCAGGTGTGTCTCCGGTGTGCCACAGGGCATTTCTCAGGAACTCTCCTGGTCCGGTGCGAGACTTCACTGCCTGGGGGACGGACACACGGACAAAGGGATTTATGGAATTTCTGTATCGTCGAGCCAAAAACCTGCACACAGTTCACTCTGAAGTAGATCAACTAGACTCAAACAACTCAAACTCAAAAACAAAGAGCTGCAGGTTTTTGCAGGTCAAGTCAGAATCTGGTGAGACATGAGATTTTGATTGAAGCTACAGTGGGCTGATCACCACGACTACGGTCACGAAACAGGAGAACAGAGTTCAGTAGGTACCTTGAGCTGCAGGGCGGGCTGGGCTGTGGCTCTGAAGGGCAGCGACTGCCAGTACGCCTGCTCCGTCTGTTTCCACATCACCACGTAGAAACTGGACGAGTCCTGATAACCGAAGATAAATCCGGCGTAGTCATCGTCCGTCACCGTGTTGACGTGAAACGTTCCCTCGAAGTCGACGCCATTAAACGCCGTGTACCCTGCATACACACAGACGACGACGAGGTGTAATACAGGTCTAGGACCGAGGACCACTTTGTACCGGACCAACAAAGATGAAGTAGCAGTGAAGGTACGTACCCACAGCTAGACCAGGATCACTGTTCATCGTCTGGACGATCTCCATCCCCTGAAAATGAGCGAAAACTTAGAGATTGATACAGGAACCAGAACTTTGTTGTATGACACTGACAGTAGCCTCCAGATCCACAAGGGATTTCTGAGAATAAACTCCAAACTCTAGTGAAGGTCACTGTTGAGGACACTCGAGCGTTGTGCTTTCTGGTAGAATAAGAAGAGCCACCTGATTCAGAACCACCCAGTTGGGGTCGATTTGGGCGTCGCCCTCTGGGTCCAGAATGACCGTCTGATAGGCTCTGAAGTCAGTCAGAGTGACCTCGGCGCTCTCTGGACACACGTCAATCAAATCCATCACGGCGTCGTTATCGAAGTCGTTCTCGCAGACGTCTCCGACACCGTTCACTGAGGACAGACAGAACATCCTTCAGCACAAATGTATTGAACTGCTGATCCACTTGTTTCCCACCAAACTGGGTTTGCAGAACCTTCTTATCGTTCACCAACGTTACCGTCTTCTGTGGGAGACCTGTCTGCGGCTGCCTACAGCTCCTGCAGTTTGGTCTACAGCTGATGTTCTGAAGGTTTTTCTTTTCTCCACCTGTTCTTGTCTTTTTCCTACTGATTGTCACAGCTGGACTCTGGATGTTCTGACTCCTGTTTGTCTCAGCAGCCTGCCGTGCTGGTCCCGTTGTTTCCAGCTCTTATTTCTGCTCCTTCTCACTCCCTTCATCACTTTTTTCAGACTGTTTCTGATTTTACTTTTTATTTTCAGACAGTTAACGTCAGTCTTTTGGGCCTTTTCAGGACTTTTACCGTTTCAATCTTTACTGTTACTGTCAAACTCGAAATCGGGATTTGAACTTTTTTTGCATATTGGTACCGTCTGAGTCTTTCTGGTTGGGGTTGACGATGAGACGACAGTTGTCGTAGTCGTCCAAGATGCCGTCGTTGTCGTCGTCGTGGTCGCAGTCGTCTCCCAGTCCATCGTTGTCAGAGTCCAGCTGGGAGCTGTTGGGGATGTCGGGACAGTTGTCTCTGCTGTCCTGGTGACCGTCTCCGTCTCTGCAGTAAGACAAAACAAGAGGACGTCGCTTTGGACTCTATGTCTTGTGTGTTTCATGTATCTACGTTCATTTGTTCTTAATTCATTCATGCCAAACTCTCCTGGTTCTGTTCTGTGTTTTTTATGTATTTTTCCAAATATGTTAAAACATTCAGCAAAATGAAATACGAAGGTTTTCGCTATACACACACCAGATCAGTAAAGGTACCGCTGTGAGTTAATGATGGGCACTACAGCTGTCACATACAACTCTCAACCTTCAATCTTCACACCTGTCCACGAACAGCTGAGCAGCCAACTGTCCCCTAAGCTACTGAAACTCAGGGTGTGTGTGTTAAAATAGTTCCTGCACTACAGTCGTCATCCTGACTGTATCAAACAGAGCCACTGCGATGAGTTGTGTGTCGACTGTATGCGTTAGACGTACGTGTCCTGGTTGGTGTCACAAACGTCTCCCACCAGGTCGTTGTCTATGTCCGTCTAAAGAACAGAGAAGAGACATTGATAAAGACGCCGTGACCATGTGTCGATGATGCAGGAGGTTTGTTACAGCGATATGAGAAGACGTCTGCAGGTGACTGTACCTGCATGGGGTTGCTGAGTTCAGGACAGCTGTCACAGGCGTCTCCAACTCCGTCTCTGTCTCTGTCTGTCTGCATCGGGTTTGGTACCTTTGGACAATTATCCAGAACGTTGGGGATTCCTGAACAGGGACACAAACATCCCTTCGTTTAACTGAAAAGTGTCTCAAAGGTCCTGGACATACGTGTGTGTGTGTGTGTGTGTGAGTGTGTGTGTTACCGTCTCCATCAATGTCCTGGTCACAGGCGTCTCCCTGTCCATTGTTGTCGGTGTCTTTCTGGTCGCTGTTGGGGACGGTGGGACAGTTATCGCAGGCGTCTCCAAATGAGTCGCTGTCCGAGTTCTGCTGGTCTTTGTTAGGGACCAGCCGGCAGTTGTCCTGAAGGACGGAGGACACCCAATCACATGACAACATTACAGGTAACAGCTACTACACGCAGGAACACTCGTCCCGTCTCACCTCAACGTTCTTAATGCCATCTCCATCTGCGTCCTCGTCACACTGATCTCCAATCCCGTCGTTGTCCGCGTCCTCCTGACCAGAGTTTGGAGTGAAGACACAATTGTCCTGGTGGAAAACAACCGGTTTTCAGTTTCAGTCCAGAAGAACGTTTAACCACCTGACGAGCATCAAGTGTACCTCGTTCTCTTTTAGTACTCACATACAGAATGGAGAGGACAGGTGCCTCACCTGTTTACAGTGTTTGTCGTTGTCCATGCAGGGCAGAGAGCGGTCTGGGTAACCGTCGATGTCTGTGTCCACTCCACAGGTGTTCCCATTACCTGCCCAGCCAACGTTACACTGCACATACAGCATAATATCACACATTTACCTGAAGCCACTTCACAGTGTCCAACGTACAGTACAGGTAACAGGCACCTACTGTCCTGACTCTTGGAGCAGAAAAGGAAAGTGGAAAAAAATAGAAATATGATCCGGGATATGAGCCACTTCCAGGTTCCTTCACCAGCCCAGAGCTACACGACCTTATTACCAACAGGAGAATTTCTGGGCAGGATCTTTACGGAGGAGGAAATCATTTCTCACCTTTAACATGTAACTGACATGTCGCAGTTTGGACATAACTAATAATCCGATCAATAACTTAATGACAGTGTGATGATGCTGAAAATTATTTACTGACAGACGTCCTCACCCTGCAGGCGACCTCCCCGTTCCTCTCCATGGTGCAGTGAGCGTTGGTGTCACAGGGGTTAAAGGTCAACGCAGCACACGACTTTCTGGGGAAGCAACCCGATGTCTGGTTACCAAGAAAACCAGGTTTACAGCTGCCACACTTATAGGAACCCTGCAAGGCAAGACAGATTTATTTCAATATAAACTGTGTTGGAGCAGAGTGTCCAGCAGAGGGCGGCACCTCCCCTTGCTCAGCTGGTTCCAACAGTAAACTCCCCCGCTCCTTTCACAAGTGTTCCTCTACCTTAATGGTCACTAACTGGTTATCTGTGTGTGTGTGTGTGTCGGGGGGTGTGTCAGCGGGACTGCTCAACCTGCTCAACTCACCACTGTGTTGATGCAGACAGAGTTTGATACACAGGCGTCTGGTAGATCGACACACTCATCGATATCGACACAGTCCTGAGACACAGAGACAATTATTATATAGTAGTAGTAGTAGTAGTATTTTCTTTTCCCTTTGTAGTAAAAGCTGCACCAACTGTCAGAAATACTGACGAACGCTGAATGGCTCAGATCTGGTTTCTGTCTGAGAACAAATCAAATCCAGTTTCTTCTCACTCACATATGTTTAATGGATCTTTGCGTGTGTGCGAGACCTGTTTGTGCGTCTTGGCGTAGTCCAGTCCGGTTCCAGCCAGTGGCGCCCCCCACAGACCAGGAGGACACGGCTGACAGCTGAACCCCCCCACAGTGTTCACACAGGCGCCAGTAGAGAAACACGGCTGTAGCTCACACTGAGGAAGAAATGGGGGCGAGCGTAAAGGTAAGATGGATGTTTTCTTATCCTGTCTGTTCTCAAACCGAACAGAACGTGGTTCTCTGTTCTGTTCCTCTAATGTGGTTCTGTCTGTTACCTCATCAATATCCTGACAGTGCGTTCCGTTCCCGGTGGTTCCAGGTGGACAGGGTCCACAGGTGTATCCCGGATACTGCAGGCTGTCCATACAGGACACGCCTTTATAACAGGGGTTGGGGGAGCAGCGGGAACGTGGTTCGTGAAAACCTGCAGAGACAGAAACAGAGCCATCCAGACCAGGTCCTCAAAAAACTGAAACACGACAGAACGAAGAACTGCTGACTCACCACAAACCTGGCACTCCAGGATGGTGTTCCTGATCAGAGCCATCTCCTTCACCTGAGGACCAGAGGACACGTCAGCAACCTCTTCACAATACCTGTTCTTTGACGACCTGTCTCACCTGTTCTCCGATGTCCTGTCTCACCTGTTCAATGCCCCACCTGTTTTCTGATGTCCTGTTCTCACCTGTTCTACATCTCACCTGTTCTCTGATGTCCTGTTCTCACCTGTTCACGTCTCACCTGTTCTCCGATGTCCTGTCTCACCTGTTCACGTCTCACCTGTTTTCTGATGTCCTGTTCTCACCTGTTCTCTGATGTCCTGTTCTCACCTGTTCTCTGATGTCCTGTCTCACCTGTTCTCTGATGTCCTGTCTCACCTGTTCTCTGATGTCCTGTTCTCACCTGTTCACGTCTCGCCTGTTCTCTGATGTCCTGTTCTCACCTGTTCACGTCTCGCTGGTTTTCTGATGTCCTGTCTCACCTGTTCTCCCATATCCTGTCTCACCTGTTCACGTCTCGCCTGTTCTCTGATGTTCTGTTCTCACCTGTTCTATGTCTCATCTGTTCTCTGATGTCCTGTTCTCACCTGTTCTATGTCTCATCTGTTCTCTGATGTCCTGTTCTCACCTGTTCTATGTCTCATCTGTTCTCTGATGTCCTGTTCTCACCTGTTCTATGTCTCATCTGTTCTCTGATGTCCTGTTCTCATCTGTTCTATGTCTCATCTGTTCTCTGATGTCCTGTTCTCACCTGTTCTATGTCTCATCTGTTCTCTGATGTCCTGTTCTCACCTGTTCTATGTCTCATCTGTTCTCTGATGTCCTGTTCTCATCTGTTCTATGTCTCATCTGTTCTCTGATGTCCTGTTCTCACCTGTTCTATGTCTCATCTGTTCTCTGATGTCCTGTTCTCACCTGTTCTATGTCTCATCTGTTCTCTGATGTCCTGTTCTCACCTGTTCTATGTCTCATCTGTTCTCTGATGTCCTGTTCTCATCTGTTCTATGTCTCATCTGTTCTCTGAAGTCCTGTCTCACCTGTTCTCTGATGTCCTGTCTCACCTTTTCTCTGATGTCCTGTCTCACCTGTTCTCTGATGTCCTGTCGCAGTTCTCCCAGGATCTGATTGAAAATGATGAGCTGACCAATCAGAGCTTTGGTTTGATCACCTGATAGGAAACAGTGAACAGTTAGTTACCTGAGCACATGTGAACTGAGGTGATCTGTGACTATTGATTAGTTTAAATGTGATTGATTGTTTTGATGTGATCTCACCGAGGATAGAGTTCAGCTCCCCGCTTACTGAAAAAATGTAATTACTGTTAGTTATCATCACTTGTTTTATTTTATTAAACACACAGATTCTTCAGATGCTGACATGTGATCACCTCCACTTTAATACTTCCAGGTGTTCTCAAATATTGTAATTCACAGATTTACATTATTAAAACAGTTCTGTGTCTTTCAATAGAATAAATCAGCTCCACTTTTACCAGCTGCAATCTGCGGGACTCTAAAGGTCACGTGACACAAGCTCACCTGGGCTGTAGGCAGAAGAGTCTCCTTGGAACGGACAGTCAGTCAGAGATCCAGCTTTAGCAACACTGCCCCCTAGAGCCAGTCTGAGGGACTCCACAGCTCCCTGAGAGACACAGACAACAACGTTAACACAAAGGATGAGTTTGAGGTGTGCACAGAGAGTTGGTTAGAGTTAGAGTTGGTTAGAGTTGGTGAGAGTTAGAGTTGGTTAGAGTTGGTTAGAGTTAGTTAGAGTTGGTTAGAGTTGGTGAGAGTTGGTTAGAATTATTTAGAGTTAGAGTTGGTAAGAGTTAAAGTTGGTTAAAGTTAGCTAGAGTTGGTTAGAGTTAGTTAGAGATAAAGTTGGTTAGAGTTAAAGTTGGTGAGAGTTAGTGAGAGTTGGTTAGAGTTAGAGTTAGAGTTATAGTTAGTTAGAGTTGATTAGAGTTAGAGTTGGTGATAGTTAGTGAGAGTTGGTGAGAATTAGAGTTATAGTTAGTTAGAGTTGATTAGAGTTAGAGTTGGTGAGAGTTAGTGAGAGTTGGTTAGAGTTAGTTAGAGTTAGAGTTGGTTAGAGTTGGTAAAAGATGGTGAGAGTTAGTTAACGTTGGTTAGAGTTAAAGTTGGTGAGAGATAGTAAGAGTTGGTTAGAGCTGGTGAGAGTTAGTTAGAGTTAGAGTTAGTCAGAGTTGATTAGAGTTAGAGTTGGTTAGAGTTAGAGTTGGTGAGAGTTAGTGAGAGTTGGTTAGAGTTAGTTAGAGATAGAGTTGGTTAGAGTTAGAGTTGGTGAGAGTTAGTGAGAGTTGGTTAGAGTTAGTTAGAGATAGAGTTGGTGAGAGTTAGTGAGAGTTGGTTAGAGTTGGTTAGAGATGGTAAGAGTTTGGTAGAGTTAGTTAGAGTTGGTTAGAATTAGTTAGAGTTAGAGTTGGTTAGAATTAGTTAGAGTTAGAGTTGGTTAGAATTAGTTAGAGTTAGAGTTAGAGTTGGTTAGAGTTAACATTGGTGAGAGTTGGTTAGAGTTAGAGTTAGTGAGAGTTAGTAAGAGTTGGAGGTAGTTAGAATTGGTTAGTCAAAGCTAAAAGCTGCAGTTACTGGACCTTCAGTGTAACTTCAACACTTTCTTCATTTTGTCATATTCCATTTTTCCTCACACATGTTGTGCAGCAGCTTCGGAACGTTCCCTTTTTACTTTGTGCTGCAGATTTAATGAAATGGATGAAAATTAGATTTCACTTGAAGAATAATGAAAAAGGTCAAATGACCAAATCAGCACTTCACGTTACGTTTCAATAAAGTGTAATGTAAGTTCAGCTTCAGCCTCGCGGTCTCTCTGCTTCTCCAGGGAGACATCAGTTCATCAGGTAACAACGAGTCCTGCAGGTAAACTGAACCAAATGGTCTGAAGAGTTTCTGAAGCTGCTGCACACGTGACCAGGAGATCCCTCACCCCCCTACTCTCTCTCTGACCTGGAGTCGGGCGTAGGTCTTCTGTCCGTGTCTGATCTCCACCATCTCCGCCTCTCGGGGCAGAGGGACCAGCGGCGGCAGACCGTGGCTGGAATCGGCCAATCGGCAGTCAACATACAGCTCTGCATTCATGTTGTCCCGATGGAGACCTCCGAGCCGGAGGATGATGGAGTGAGTGCGGCCGTCAGCCAGGTTGGCGTTCTGCAGATTGATAGTGTGCAGCTTCCCGTCCGCTCTGACGAAACGGACCAGAACTGGGGGGCAAGAAGAACCGTCAGCTTCATGGTGCAGCTCAGAAACAGGTTCAGTTTAATGCTAGTAGGTCCAGTTAGTTTAGGTAGTTTAGTCAGTCAGTTAGTTTAGTTTAGTTTAGTTTAGTTTAGTCAGTCAGTGAGTTTAGTTTAGTTTAGTTAGTCAGTTAGTTTAGTTTAGTCAGTCAGTTAGTTTAGTTTAGTCAGTCAGTCAGTCAGTCAGTCAATGAGTTTAGTTTAGTTAGTCAGTTAGTTTAGTTTAGTCAGTCAGTTAGTTTAGTTTAGTCAGTCAGTCAGTCAGTCAGTCAATGAGTTTAGTTTAGTCAGTCAGTGAGTTTAGTTTAGTCAGTCAGTTAGTTTAGTCAGTCAGTTAGTTTAGTTTAGTCAGTCAGTCAGTCAGTTTAGTTTAGTCAGTCAGTCAGTCAATGAGTTTAGTCAGTCAATGAGTTTAGTTTAGTTTAGTTAGTCAGTTAGTTTAGTTTAGTCAGTCAGTTAGTTTAGTTTAGTTTAGTCAGTCAGTCAGTCAGTCAGTCAATGAGTTTAGTTTAGTCAGTCAGTGAGTTTAGTTTAGTCAGTCAGTCAGTGAGTTTAGTTTAGTCAGTCAGTTAGTTTAGTTTAGTCAGTCAGTCAGTCAGTTTAGTTTAGTCAGTCAGTCAGTCAATGAGTTTAGTTTAGTCAGTCAGTGAGTTTAGTTTAGTCAGTCAGTAAGTGAGTTTAGTTTAGTCAGTCAGTGAGTTTAGTTTAGTCAGTCAGTAAGTGAGTTTAGTTTAGTCAGTCAATGAGTTTAGTTTAGTCAGTCAGTTAGTTTAGTTTAGTCAGTCAGTCAGGGAGTTTAGTTTAGTCAGTCAGTTAGTTTAGTTTAGTTTAGTTTAGTTTAGTTTAGTTTAGTTTAGTCAGTTAGTTTAGTTTAGTTTAGTTTAGTCAGTCAGTTAGTTTAGTTTAGTTTAGTTTAGTTTAGTTTAGTCAGTCAATGAGTTTAGTTTAGTCAGTCAGTTAGTTTAGTTTAGTTTAGTTTAGTCAGTCAGTCAGTCAAGTTTAGTTTAGTTTAGTTTAGTTTAGTTTAGTTTAGTTTAGTTTAGTCAGTCAGTTAGTTTAGTTTAGTTTAGTTTAGTTTAGTTTAGTTTAGTTTAGTTTAGTCAGTCAGTTAGTTTAGTTTAGTCAGTCAGTTAGTTTAGTTAGTTAGTCAGTTAGTTTAGTTAAGTTTAGTTTAGTCAGTCAGTTAGTTTAGTTTAGTTTAGTTTAGTTTAGTTTAGTTTAGTTTAGTCAGTCAGTTTAGTTTAGTTTAGTTTAGTCAGTTAGTTTAGTTTAGTTTAGTTTAGTCAGTCAGTTAGTTTAGTTTAGTCAGTCAGTTAGTTTAGTTTAGTCAGTCAGTCAATGAGTTTAGTCAGTCAGTTAGTTTAGTTTAGTCAGTTAGTTAGTTTAGTCAGTCAGTAAGTTAGTTTAGTTTAGTTTAGTTTAGTCAGTTAGTTTAGTTTAGTTTAGTCAGTCAGTCAATGAGTTTAGTCAGTCAGTTAGTTTAGTTTAGTCAGTCAGTCAGTCAGTCAGTCAAGTTTAGTTTAGTTTAGTCAGTCAGTTAGTTTAGTTTAGTCAGTCAGTCAGTCAAGTTTAGTTTAGTTTAGTCAGTCAGTCAATGAGTTTAGTTTAGTCAGTCAGTTAGTTTAGTTTAGTCAGTCAATGAGTTTAGTTTAGTCAGTCAGTTAGTTTAGTTTAGTCAGTCAGTTAGTTTAGTTAGTTAGTCAGTTAGTTTAGTTTAGTTTAGTTTAGTCAGTCAGTTAGTTTAGTTTAGTTTAGTTTAGTCAGTCAGTTAGTTTAGTTTAGTTTAGTTTAGTTTAGTTTAGTTTAGTCAGTTAGTTTAGTTTAGTTTAGTCAGTCAGTCAATGAGTTTAGTTTAGTCAGTCAGTTAGTTTAGTTTAGTCAGTCAGTCAATGAGTTTAGTCAGTCAGTTAGTTTAGTTTAGTTTAGTCAGTTAGTTAGTTTAGTCAGTCAGTAAGTTAGTTTAGTTTAGTTTAGTTTAGTCAGTTAGTTTAGTTTAGTTTAGTCAGTCAGTCAATGAGTTTAGTCAGTCAGTTAGTTTAGTTTAGTCAGTCAGTCAGTCAGTCAGTCAGTCAGTCAGTCAAGTTTAGTTTAGTTTAGTTTAGTTTAGTCAGTCAGTTAGTTTAGTTTAGTCAGTCAGTCAGTCAAGTTTAGTTTAGTTTAGTTTAGTTTAGTCAGTCAGTCAATGAGTTTAGTTTAGTCAGTCAGTTAGTTTAGTTTAGTCAGTCAATGAGTTTAGTTTAGTCAGTCAGTTAGTTTAGTTTAGTTTAGTCAGTCAGTTAGTTTAGTTTAGTCAGTCAGTCAATGAGTTTAGTCAGTCAGTCAGTTAGTTTAGTTTAGTCAGTTAGTTTAGTTTAGTCAGTCAGTCAATGAGTTTAGTCAGTCAGTTAGTTTAGTTTAGTCAGTTAGTTTAGTTTAGTTTAGTCAGTTAGTTTAGTTTAGTCAGTCAGTCAATGAGTTTAGTCAGTCAGTTAGTTTAGTTTAGTCAGTCAGTCAGTCAGTCAGTCAGTCAGTCAGTCAAGTTTAGTTTAGTCAGTCAGTTAGTTTAGTTTAGTCAGTCAGTCAGTCAGTCAAGTTTAGTTTAGTTTAGTTTAGTTTAGTTTAGTTTAGTTTAGTCAGTCAGTTAGTTTAGTTTAGTCAGTCAGTCAGTCAGTCAAGTTTAGTTTAGTTTAGTTTAGTTTAGTTTAGTTTAGTTTAGTTTAGTTTAGTTTAGTTTAGTTTAGTTTAGTCAGTCAGTTAGTTTAGTTTAGTTTAGTTCTTCCTGAGGGGGGGGCGTGCCAGGAATTAATTGAGAAGCACTGTCTTAAAGGGACAGTACAACTGAGTGTCATCAGCATATATGTCCTAAAGAGAGCATGGACAGAGAGAATAAGATTGGCCCCAACACTGAACCTTGAGGGACTCTGTACGTACGGGAGAAAGGATGACTTGCATTTATTAACGGAAACACAAAACGATCTGTTGGACAGGTATAAAGAGAACCAGCCCAGTGCTTTAGTCGGTCCAACAAAATGTGGTGATCTACTGTGTCAGGATGTGCTGAGAGTTTGTAGTGTCAAGCTGCAGCAAGTTCTTATAAATTCGGCCTCGGCCCAGTAACGTTGAGCATTGACCCGGTCCAGGTCACTTGACCTTTGCTTCATCACTGCCAGCATTTCTACACTGTCTGCACCTTTATCCAAACTAAATTCACTGTTCACTTCATTTAACTCATCACTTTTAATCACAAAATTGAAGCTAGAATCCCCACAACCTACCAAGTTGCTTATAGAATCTCCAGGATAATATATTTGTGTATTACTGAGTCCCTTCCCACCCATTCCCTGCTCCTGATTTCCCATTAGAGTTCTTCACAATTACCTGGGACCTTCAATGAGGCTCTGAGATGTAAAAAATAAAAGATTCAGTGAAACATTCAAACCGCAACACGACTACATGTTGTCACAGACATGTTCTCTCATTGTTGTTGCTTCACTTTTCACATGCTGCCCAACCTCAGCCTGCCGGACGGATTTTAAAATGGAGAGAATTTGAATGAGCTTTGGTTTGGTGCAGTTCGATTTCCACCCACCTTTATTGATTTTCCCCATGACAGCGACCTCCAGGTACTTCCTGTTGTCCTGTTTGCTGTAGAGACCCAGCAGGACACCGCCGAGCTTCACCGGCAGCCGAAATGTTGACACCACGTAGAGGTCACTGAGCGCACTGAGTCTGGCAGACAGCTTCTCAATCGCTGCTAAGGTCTGATCTGGATCCTGGAGACTCAACAGGTCGAGAACTGAGGATGAGGGAGAGGAGGAAGAGGAGGAGGAGGAGGAAGAAGTGTAACAGGACGAGGGAGAGGAGGAGGACGATGAGGAGGAGGAGGAGGAGGAAGAAGAGTAAGAGGATGAGGGAAAGGAGTAGAAAGAGGAGGAGGACGAGTTTAGTTCTGATGGAACCGGTTTGACTGTACCTGCAGAGCAAAACCACGTAACACCAGGACCTGGTCTTCCTGATTCCAAGAGATTCTACTAAATACTCGTCAGACTGATCCGAGTTCTGTCAGCTTCAGTCCAAAACTCAGTGAATTCTTTGATTTTAGTCAGATGTGAAGATTTGATGCTTTTCTTCACAGAATCTGTTCTGGACTCTGAAGACCTGGTCTGTGGGACTGGACTGGAACTAAGTACAGTACTTTACTTTACTTGGTTCCTGCGTTTTCATGCTTCAGGGTACAGTAGTAATTGTTCCAGTACTGCATTCATCCTCCGTTACTGAGTAATTCGTAGTAACTTTACTGATTTAATGTAGTTTTTACTCTCACAATTACTGCAGCAACTTTGCCTCAAGTACTTTTACTTTTAATACATTTTCCTGAGTACTTAAACACTTCTAGTATTAGTATCTAGTACTAGTATTTCTAAAAGTGAAGCATTAGTAGTTTTAATTAAGGATTTAAGTACTTATTTATGCCACACACAGCTCATGCAGTACAAGTATTAGGTGGTATAACATGGTAATACTCCACTTCTAAGTACTCCTACTTCTATTGTGTAGTATGCAGCTACTGGAGTAGAAGTACTCGGTTACTTTCCACCACTGTTTTACTGCTGGTCCCACGTGAGGTTAGTTCGGTGTTCGGTACCTTGAACGTCCGGTTCGGTCGTGACTCCCGCCGCCAGATGAACCCAGATGACGGACAGCAGGACCGGGAGAGTCCAGTTCATGTCTGCAAGGTTACCGAGGGACCCGGACCAACAGAACCAACAGAACCAACAGAACCAACAGAAACGCAGAACCAGGATCAAAAACTTCTAAACTGCCGAAGAGGGACAGATAGAGGAGAAGGTCCGGAACCGGAGACCCGGGAGAACGAAGTGGATCCACACCGACAAAGCGCTGCGCTGGGCGGGGAGCGGAGGACGCACGGAGCCGGAGAGGACTACCCGTCGGTGCACGCGCACAGCTGGAAACTGCTGCTGCTGGCGCGCGCTCGACTCTGCTCCTGAATGCGCGTGCACGCACGTAAGCTGGACCAAGCGCGCGATCGTGGACAGAAGGAGAGGAGGAAACATTAAATGATCAAAAAAATGAATGGACTCTGGTTCAGTTTTTTTTATTTTGAACGGAACCAGTTTCACTGGGAAAGAAACGAAGATAATTCAGAAGAAAAATAAAGAAATCAAATTATGACATAAAAACGATCATCATGAAGACAAAACTGTTTTCTATCAATTTAATATTTCCTGGATAAACGTGAAATTCTGAATGAAACTAAATGTTTAAAACATGGAGTTTAATGAAACTGACTGAATAATTAAATGTATAAACTGAGCTCCTCATCCATCAAGCCAGCCTCCACAACAGGGGTGGGCAATTAATTTTTATCAGGGGCCGCATGAGAAGCCTGAATTGTGTCAGAGGGCCACCAACTTTCTTTCATTGTAAAATACTTAAATTAAATATTTTGAATACCTGGTACTGATAATCAGAAGAATAAAGCACTCTGTAAATATGTATATTAGGTTATGTGAAACTGTGGTCTATTGGTTAAATAAGAAAAACAATTATTGAACCAGTGCAATTTATTTTTTAACTTGTTAATCTCCACAAACAATAACTTGTAATGCTTTCCACCTCATGTTACCTCTTCAGTGAGAATAATCCAGTCTGTTCTGGGCTTGAACAAGGGCATTGAAATCTGGCGGAATGTCTGAAGTGGCTATGCGAAGGACAGCTGAGAGGTGGTCATCAGTCATAGAGGATCTGTGTTTGGATTTGTTGAACTTCATAACTGGGGATAACCTGGCGAACAGCATCACCTTCACTCACACACGTGTATACGCGAGTGAAGGTGCTACGTCTATGACGTGCATACGTAGCGACGTAACGCTTTTCAAAATAAAATTTCAAAATAAAAGTAAAAAAAAAAGTTTAATTTATGGTGTTTATGATTGGCCTCACGCGGGCCGGACAGGGACGTACAAAGGGCCGGATGTGGCCCGCGGGCCTTAATTTGCCCAGGTCTGCTCCACAGGGATCTGTGAGAGGTCAGAGGTCAGGTCAGTCCTGCAGTGAGCTGCCTGTAAAACGTGGTACACAGAGTAACTGTACCTCATGTACTGTGTTTCTGAATCAGCAATGTGCAGAGTCCAGACTGACAACGAGCAGAAGCAATTCGAGAGCAAAGAAGTGTCAAGTTGTGCAAAGGTCATGTTGTTCTCCTGACCTGAACCAGACCCAGCAGAGCAACGCCGGGGAATAACCCAGACCCCGATGATTCTGAGTCCAAAGGTTTGAAAGTTTAAAATTCATGTTTCACAAAAGTGAAGAAAGAAAAAGCTGGAGGAAAATAAATAATGAAGTTACTTTTCTAAAATACTGAGGATGTTGTACATAGTTTGGTTAATCGCATATCACACATTTGTAGGTTTCCAGGACCTCTACAAACCTGCCGGTTTAAAGGGACTGTGGTGGTCTGGAGCCCCACAGACCCAGAGAAGTTCCTGTCCTAATGTAAGTCTCTGAACTGGGAGTTGTCGGTTCTAGTAATTCAGTAAAAATGTAAACTGGGAGTGTTTTGGGGAAGAGATCCAAGCAGAGAAATGAAATCAGTGGAACACAGCAGTGAGGATCTGAAGTGCGGTTTCCTCGGCCGGCCTCCTCTCACACTTTGGGACTGTTTGTTTCTGTGTCGCCCTGGAAACTGGTGTTTAACAGCAGGTGGGGGGGTGGGGGGGCTCCGTTTGAACCTCTCCTCTCTCCTCAGTGAGACCTGCGGTGAGGAGGAGCTGTGTCACTGTGTGGGAGTCACGGCGTCCACGGGACAAAGAATCCAGATCCACAAACTGCTTCCAGATCAGCTCGTTAAACCCAGAACGGGAGCGGTTGGAGGCGGGGGGTGGGGGCGAACACTACGACACACTCACATTAACAACATGCAGCAGGGCGAACAGGAGCCAGGGCAGGATTCCTGGGCCGTGGCGTCATGTGCAGCTGTATGTCCCCGGGGTCCAGACCCGGTCAGGACGGGTGGAGACTCAGGGTGGAGGGTGGTGGGGCCAGGGTAAGGGGGGTGTTTAGCCTCAGCTGCCCACACAGCCAAGATACTGCATCAAGTTGTCTGTGCTGGATGCTGGTGTTTGTTGTTCCAGTTCCAGGGAGCGAGGTTTCTCTAATAGAGAAAACCTGCCGATCGGCATCAGGTCTGAATCCAGTCCAGTTCTAAACCCGCTGTTCAACTTCTTACTGAATTTAAACAGCTGGTTTCAAAATGAGCCGATCAGTAACAGAAAGAATCGGACTGAACACAGAACAGGAAGATTCGTCCGAGTGCAGAGCTCAACAGATCCTGGTGTTGGACTGTGAGAACCAGCTCTAATGGTCTCTGAGGTTTACGGAACGACAAAAACTAACTAACTAAAAACAAATCCACACTTCTACTTAAAAAAAAACTGCTGAATCATCATTTAATTAGTCTCTGTACAGAAACCCGTCCACTGAACGGTTCCAGATGTTTGGGTGAATTTTACATTTTTTAATTCAGTGAATCTTACATCAGGTTTCTTTGGTGATGGTACAAAGTGAAACAACTAGTCCACAACGAGGACCTGAGTCTGTCATCCTCAGCCGTCTCCTTCCTCCTCATGGGACCCGATGGTCTGCAGGTCTGGCGGCTCCTCCAGCGCCTCGTGCTGGACGTGTTGGATGGACACCATGCCGGTCAGGAAGGCGTAGCTCAGCATGGCGCCCAGAGCCACCAAAGCCGACAGGAACTGTTTCCTGCGCTTGTTGGGAACGTGATCGAAGTCTCCGCCTTCAGGCTGAGAGGGCGGCTTCTGATTGGAGCTCTCTGAAAAACAACGTGAACGACTTCAGCTGTGGTTTTCAAAGAAAGTGGATTTGATCTGACTGTGGAATTATTTTATGACCAAACCTTTCTGACAAACCATCGAAGAAAAAAGAAACAAATACTGTTGCTAAATAAATTGGTGGTTATTTTTATTCTCTTGTGCTCAGAAAACAAACGTGGACAAGCCCCCAGCCCTCCTACATCCTGCACCCCCAGTCCCTCTGTGGTCTCTGTGTCCCAGTAAAGGTCAGTTTCAGTCTCTTTGTGGTTGCTTTATGTTTCTGCAGAGTTTATATTCAGGTTCTGGCTCAGAGGACCTCGGACTCTGTGGGTCTTATACCGCTGTAGACGCATTCATGACCCACTCGTGTGCCCCTGTGTGTTCCTGCCTTATCAGTGATAAACCAAATAAATACCAAAATATCTAAAGGATAGCTGTAGAACGCGAACCATGTGTCAAACACTTTGGTTTAATTATTAAATCTCAAAACACAACAAGTTCCTCTTTGCAGTGTTTGTGAAACCTGCACACAGCATGTTAACGCCATGACGTCAACCCGCTTCTAAACAGAAGCTCTCAGTCAAATCTGAGGCAGGTTATAAACAAGGTTTGTGGGTTTGTCGCCTTACCTCGGCCGTCTCTGGGGAAGTAAAGCAGCAGGATGTTGGCGCAGAAGTTGTTCAGGTTGTCGAGGGATTTTAGATGCTGCTGAAGTTTCCCATTTGGCAGCTTGGACTTCAGGATGGGTGCCAAGTGACCAAACACGTAGGCATCCAGAGACGAAGGCCTGTGAGGGAAAAGTAACACACTGCGTGAAACTACTGAACTACTGCTTACAAACGTCTTTATACCGATTCAGAGTTACTTGGGATGTTTATATATATGTATATAGGCAAAATGTCTTCAAGAACCAGAAGGAAGAAAAGGTCTAGTTGTCTTTAACTGAGGACTTCTGGACAACCTAACACCTGGAAGACATTCGCCTGCCTACATATTCCTGGTAGGGAATACCCAACCCTGGGGGAACTCACGAGTCTCCAAAGAAGAACTTCTGTGAGCCGAGTCGTTGGGACAGCAGGTTCATACACTCTGCAGCATCGCGGTACAACTGAAAAACACAATACAGCAAAAACACGTTTTAGCCGTTTGAAAGAGGTCAGCAACAAAATATTCAGTTCGTAGACCGAGAACATCTGGAGCAGAGATCAAAGTCTAAACATCATCAGCAACGAATTACTTCTACTTCCACAGGTCTTTTGAGGTGCACTTCCCAGCTCGTCAGTACCCTCTCAGGCTAATTACCAGCAAAGTAATATATTCACAGAAGACTTGAGTTCAAACATCATATAGAGAGGAAGCTAAACGTATCAGAAAGGCAGGTGTTAATTTATTTTTTCACCTTCTTCAGGAACATCTTGCCTACCAGTTGTTCTTATAAAGATCCATTTTAAATATTCTCTCTATGAAACATCTGTATCTTACAGGGAATAAATGTGTTCTCTGCAGTCCATCACAGGTCTCATGTGTGTTTTGGTTTCAGGACATGTGACAGTCAGCGTTCTTGGTGGATATGTGGGGTTCTGTTCGTCCACAAGTGCAGAGGTTACTGAGCAGTGTGCATGTTGTTAAAAGCTGTCTAAAAACTCTGTGCAAGCTGGTGCAGTCAGTCTTTGTCCAGTGTCTGTCCCAAGCTGAAGTGTGCTAAGGTTTGTTAGTAGTGACCGTAATGAAACATGGTCTCTACCAGATACGATCAGTGACCTGAAGATTTGTCCCTGTAACAGCCTCAGACAAAACGCTGACACATCTGATACAGCTCTACACAGACAACAGCAGAACTAGAATGTGACTATATGATGGAAACAGGCAAACTATCTGCCCCACAAATGGGGCATAGAAAGCTGCCATGGAAATACATTATGGTTTAGAGATGTTTGCAAACCACAGCTATAGGCCTTTGCTGTGCGAGTGATGATGAGCTTTGTGTCAAGTTAGAAATTCATCCGACAAGAGAAAAGGTCAGAGGGTCAACAAACGCATGAACAATCCATCTGTGTTTCACTTGTTCAGGCTCCAGGTTTGCACTTTTCCTTTAACTGATTTTAGTTTCGCAGCATTTTCTCCTTTTTTTCTTCTGTAAAAAATCCCGACTGGCTGGTTTCCGCCTGGAGGAGCAGTCGTAATTTTACTGGACTAAACTCAACTGTTACTGCACAAAACACTCTACTGTAGTGATGTCAACTTCATTTTTCCTTCATTCCTGAAAAGTCGACCATCATCAGGAACAAATTTTCCCGTCATTATTTCCCTGAACACTGTCTGATCCCTGACCTTTTTCCAAGGTGGATGGATCGCTCCATACTAGCGGTTTTCCAAGAGCAAGATTAACCGAAGACAACTTTCCTTTCACCCACAAATTTGTTCCAACCACTTCACGCTCAAACACATGGAAATGATCTGTCTGTACAAACTGGAAAACTGTTCTTGTGTTACTACAGCCAAGTAACACTGAGTTAAAGGCAGATTTGTTTCCTCAGATCAACACAACAAACACAGTTTAGACAGCAGCAGTCATGACAGTCTTTACTTCACAGCGAAGACGATGAAAATCCTGATTTTATGTTGTGCCCTTACCTCCTTCTCCAGCTCCTCTCCAGCCTCCAGGCTCTCATCTCCCCGCAGCAGTCGCAGCTTTTCCAGTTGCTGCCGCTGCATTCGTCCAGGCAGGAAGAAGTTCAGGGGAAACGGCATGTGCTCGGCATACCAGCGACGAGTCGCATCCACGTAGTTCTTCGGCTCGATCCAGAACGTGTAAATCTGCGGGAGACACAGGACCCCGGTTTTGTATTTGCAGATTTTCAAGACAAAAAAAGTTTAATTAGCAGATTGTCTCTCACCAGAGCAGGTATAAGCTTCTCCTCCATCAGCGAGATGAAGGCCAGGCTGTCGGCTCCTTCCTTGGCTGACAGATCGTAGTCCGCATTGTATTTCTGAAAAACACAGATCAGAGATTTGTCGAGGAAACCGACAGCCACTGTCTGGTTCGTCATTATCAAGTTTCTAAAACTGTCTCACACACACACACACACACACACACACACACACACACACACCGTTACAACTTTTTTGCATCAGAAATAGGTTTATTACCAGGAAGCTTTACACAATTAGTCTTGGTGACAAACAAATAGTGAAAAAGAAACGTATCACAAATCTTACAGAGGTATCTGCTATGATTTCCTCTGTAGTAAACAGTGAAGTTACTGTGACTTTCAGAGAGACCTTTAGTTTCTTACATGTCATCCTGAGGTTCCCTGGGACGTTTGCTTATAAGACCGGACCTCATTACACTGACTGAAAGACCCGACTCTAGTTTAACCTTGAAATAATCCGACACATCGAGTCACTGCTTTTGCCACACAGATATTTAAAATTGGTGCTGGGTTCTTTCTGAAATCCTCAACCATCTCTACGGTTTTTGGAGTATTCACCAGGTGGTCAGTCTCCCGTCTGTATGCAGACTCATCGGGGCTGGAGCTCGGCGGACAGAGGTTTTTATGTTGCCTACTACATTTCTACCATTAAAGGTTGGCTAAACATTTGAACTTGGGTTCACTATTATGTATCATTCGATTATAATAAATTCTCCAGAGTCATAGGAGCTGGTAAACCGAAACTCAGCTGTGACTCAGATGCAGAAAATAAGATCAGGAAGTGGCCAGTAAAAACCACGTTGTTCTGACGGACCATGTCCGGGTTCCAGCTGCAGAGAGGATTTCAGTTTGAAAGCTTCTGGAGCTGGAGGTGTGCTGGAAGCTTTACTGGCTTCAGTTTGAATAGTTCTCATTATTCCTCATTGCTCAGCTGACAGCAGCTGTTCTGAAGTGAAGCATGCCGTCACCAGCGGCTGGTCGCACAAATAGTGCTGGTTTCACAGCGTGTTTGCTATTTAAACTCTCTTCATGCTGGTTAGTGTAGTGGTAACATCACCCCCTCCCATCTGGGAGACTGGGGTTCAAATCCCAGCAGTGGCCTACCTCCAGTAGGGGTCCTTAGGCAAGACCTCTTCACACGGCCCTGCCTACCCTTGTACCTTGTACTGACTTGTAAGTCGCTTTGGATAAAAAGCGTCTGCTAAATGCTGTTTACTCCTGCTCGCTTTGTTAAACATGACCAGACAAACCTCACCAAGATTTTCTCTTCTGCCTCAATCCTGAGTTTGAATGTTTTCTCCGTGGGTCTGATCAGTGTTTAAACACGAACTGAGCAGCAGTGTGGTTTATGTCGCCATGGGGCAGAATCTCAGAGCAAAGCTCTCAACATGCTTAAATATTAACTTAAAAGACATTAACTGTTATGCTGGACTGCTGCCTACACAGCATGTAATCACCCATATGAGGATGGGTTCCCTGTTGAGTCTGGTTCCTCTCAAGGTTTCTTCCTGTTGCCTTCTCAGGGAGTTTTTCCTTGCCACTGTCGCCCTCGGCTTGCTCATCAGGGACAATCACATTATTATGACTCATACACATACACTGTTCATGTACTGTTCTTTGGTTGTGTAAAGCTGCTTTGTGACAATGTCAATTGTAAAAAGCGCTCTACAAATAAAATTGAATTGAATTGAATTGAATTGAACATGCTGTGGAATCCAAGTCATAAAGATCTGAGGCTTTTTTAGTTACTGTAGGTCTGACTGAGTATTAGTCCGGCGTCCCTAATAATGTGCTGAGGGTGGAGCAGGAATATCAACAACAGACTTCATAAAAATCTCACGTCTTCACAGTTTTTGTTGGATAAAAATGAACCGGCAGCTGGAGAACTGAGACCTGAGCAGTTTGATGGAAGCGTGAAACCAGCAGTTTTCTCCTCTCAGCTTCTCAACCACCGCAGCGTGGAGACACCAAGCATGCTGAGTAATGTCTTCCAGCTGTCTGTTAGCTGCTGAATGTCTGTGTTCACAGACATAACAATGAGTGACATTTATTTAACATCAATCCCTCCACAGCACTGTGTCAAAAATCATTTGGGTTCCATGTGTCCATTTGGAGAATCCAGATATTCTTTTTTGGAGAGGCACCTGAACCAAAAATAAAATAGATATATCACAGAAGGCAAACTAAAGTTTTCAGTTTAGTCTTTCTGCTGCCCATTCACTCTTACACGAGGAGTTTACTGTCAGGACTGAGACTGTGCAAATTTGGCTCATTTTAGACGTTTCTGCTCTAAGGTAGATGTTAAAAGCACTGAACAGTGAACAGAGCTTGTAGTTCCCGACTCTGAAACACTAAACAAACTTTGTGGAGGTGGAAAACAGACCGGATGGTTCAGGTTCAGTGTTTTTAACCTGTTCCATCTTCACACAAGTTTTTCCAAATTTCAATTTGTTGTCAGCAACACAAGGCAGGACCAACAACTTAAAGCCCACACACACAAAGATTCATAAACTGGATTCTACAAACTGGTTTTGGTTTTCTAGCACTTTATGGACAGGGCTGTTTGGAACCTAAAAACAAATGTCCATGTCCACTCCACTCTCAGCACAGTTAGAAAGAGAGCGGTGGTGTTTCTTTGTAGCAGCTCTTGTCCTGCTGAGCTTTATGAGAATTATCAGCTCTGCTGGAATGTGTCTCTGGCTGCAACTTCCTGTTGTTTAATGAGTTTTTCCAGTCGGCTGCGCGCACGCACGCACGCACGCACGCACGCACGCACGCACGCACGCACGCACGCACACACACACACACACACACACACACACACACACACACACACACACACACACACACACACACACACACACACACACACACACAGAGACACACACAGAGACACACACAGACACACACAGAGACACACACAGAGACACACACACACACACACACACACACACAGAGACACACACAGAGACACACACACACACACACACACACACACACACACACACACACACACACACAGGTCCAGTTCCACTAGGACCACACTGTACTGGGACTCTACTGTGACTAAAAGACTGATGACAACATTAGGAGAACTGAATCCCACATTAATTGATGGAACCCAGTTGTTAAGTATCACATCCTTTATAGATTCCAGTTATAAAGGTTGCCTGGATGTTCTGCACCTTTAGAACCACGATTTGGGCCACAGAGTCTCTCTGAGGCTCCTGCACACAGGGATGATATATAATCCTACAGCTCTTCAGACTTTCCAAATGATTTTTGGCCAAATGGTTAAAATTCTGATGGTCAGTTTTATTGCTGCTCTTTTTCCAGGGACTGTTTTGGGGGAAAATTATTCTGGCCCAGTGTGCGTTACGTGAACGCAGCCGTTTGTTTTTCTCTCTGTGGAGCAACTGCAACACTCCACTCCTGAATCTTGGATCAAATTTGAGAATTTCACTACATATATTCCCCTCTGACAGTACTGGAATGTAATACACAGAAAATACTACTATATTTGCAGTACACAGTTCAGAAAGTTCTGTTATTCTGTTCTGTTGTTACAACCAGATACATAAATCAATATAGAACCTCACATGTCAGATAACTTGAATTATGAGTGAGCAAAAGCACTGGAACATGTAAGTGTCAGGTGTTTGTTATACAGCTGCCCCCTGTGAGAGTGATTTCTCCAGATGACGACTCCTGGTTTTAGCCTGTGACACAAGAGAACCAGACATTTTGAATGTGAGAGGATTAAAGCTGGTGAAAAGAAGTGAATATTATTAGTATTATTATGGATCTGTTGTATGCTAATGTTAAAGAAGCCTACAGCTCCACTGCCCTCCCCCCTCTGGGTAAGTCAGATCACAACCTGGTACATCTCCTCCCAAAATACACACCTTTGGTTCAGCGGCAGCCTGACACCATTAAGACAGTAAAGAGGTGGTCAGAGGGGGCACACTCTGCCCTGCAGGGACGCTTTGAAGAGACAGACTGGAAGACTCTCTGTGAACCTCACGGTGAAGACATTGATGGACTGACAGACTGCATCTCTGACTACATCAATTTCTGTGTGGACAACCACGTACCCACAAAAAACATTTGCTGCTTCCCAAACAATAAGCCCTGGGTCACTCAGGGCATCAAAGCCATCCTGAATGACAAAAAGAAAGCATTCAGATCAGGAGACAGGGAGGCAGCAAGGAGGGTCCAGAGACTGCTGTCTGTCAAGATCAGGGAGGGAAAGGAGGCTTACAGGAGAAAACTGGAACAGAGTCTTCAACATAACAACACCAGGGAGATTTGGAGGGGCATGAGGACCATCACTGGCTACACGTCCAGCAGCCAGGGGACTGAGGGGACTGTGGAACGTGCAAGCGAACAGAATAATTTTTTCCAATCGATTCCAGGCTGAGCCACAGAGCCCCCTAACCGCTTCTCAGCCTGTAGTGGTGGACAGTTTGTTGACTGGTGTGGTCTGGGATTAATAAAGTTTTTGAATCTTGAAATATCGGCCGATGAGACCAAGATAAACGTCTACCATGATCCAAACTATAGACAAGCTCATCTGTGGTCACAAACATTTAGCCTGATAACTTACAGAGAAACACATAAAAACTGAAAACTGCAGCAAGACAATGATTCAAATCACAGTTAGTTGCTCAGAAGGTGGTTACCTGTTTTCTGAGGTGGATGATGATGTCAGAGGGTCTGGACAGGGTTTCTTTTTGATTGGTCCACAGAGCAGGAAGAGAGCCTTCAAAGGCAAAAAACAAACATCATTACTTTGTCGTTCAGGTCTTGCTGAATGAATCTGTGTGTGGTCTAAACTAAACGTGTCTGCAGAGTAAAGGAAGATGACGCTTACCACTGGGACTCCTCCAGGGGTTGGAGATTTTCTGAAGTTTGAGAGGAGCTCCTGCAAACTGAGCGTAGGCCTGCAGAAAGGAACACAAAGCCACAGGTCAACGACTCAGAGCAAAGTGAAATTAAACAGAATCAGAAAGTAGAAAGTAAAATATTACTGCTGCCTCGTTAAAGTAACAAATATGTCGCCCATCACACTATATATGTGACTGCTTTATGAAGAAATTGTTCATTGATTTTAACCTGCACTGACATCACCACCTCCTGAGCTGACATGCTGAAGTTGTGATGAGTTTCTTATATAAAACTGCAGACTATATAGTTTCTACTACATAATCTGCACATTATGTAGTTTCTACTACAGAGTTGACAGAGTTCAACATCTGTCTGCAGTTTCCAGTTCACAGCTCTTACAGACAGTACTGGAAAGTTCTTCTGGAAATAGAGAAATAAAAAGCTTCTTTCTGAGTCGACTTTTACAACCAGTAAAAATTAGGAAGAATTTCCTGCAGAAAACCTGCAGCTGTGGAGTTACAGCTTGTGTGAGTACACGTCTTTGTAAGTTTGAAACATTGTGAGGTCACAAATAGACTGAGGACATTTGGTCCACACGCCTTCAAAGAGCTGTGATGGTTCAGTACTAAACATGATGGAGACTCTGGACAATAAGCAACAGCAAGAAGGAGAAGAAAAAAGAGAATTCAATTCAATTTTATTTGTACAGGAGCACCAGGAGACAGTGGAGAGGAAGAACTCCCTTTAGAGGAAGAAACCTTCAGCAGGATCAGTGTGGGCGGGCATTTGCCTCGACCGGTTGGGGTGAGTGGAAAGAGAAGAGAGAAAAGAACAGCAGGCAACAAAATCAACAACAAGCTACAAGTGGAAAAAGATAAAGAAAAAGTAAGGCAACAACCCACTTGAACCCTCTTCACAACAACAGAGACAGTCGTGTTGAAATCAGGGCTAGCGACAGAGTCAAACAGTGAAATACTAAATCAAGACAAATGTCTCTCTCTCTGGTGACACCTGAAAGTTTTAATCTACGTTTTTCCATGACAACAACCTACTGAACGACTAGTGACAAACATTAGCTGCCCACTGAATGTCACCTGGTGTTGCATTAGACTCTTCAGATGGCTGCTTCCTCTTCCTGCACACCAAGTTTAATTTGTGTACAAATCCCTCATCGAATCAGTGAAGAAGAAGAAACTAATGACGTAAACAAACTTGATGGAGAGGCTTAAATGCTCCAAAGTGCTCAGTTTTAATGAGTCTTCAGATTAATGTTAAGAGGATGTTTCTTTCCTCCTGTTTTACAGAGAGACAGTTGCAGGCTTCCACATGACAGACAAAGAATGACCAAAATAATAATAAATAGCAAATAATGTGTTGTCCTGCTGAAGCTGAAGAGCTCCTGCTGAGAAAAAATGAAGATCAAACATGTAAAATCACCTCAAACAGAGAAAGGTGTGTGTACAAGCCTCAGTTATGTAAGTGAACAGACTCAGACCCAGTCATTACTGTGTTGCTGCAGCTGTGAGCGTCTCGGTAAAAATAACTTAGACTGACTGAAACAGGATGATGAGGTGTATTTTTCCTCCAGCATGAAGTCTGCAGCTCTGTAACAGCTCATTAATCATGATGAGGTGCTACTTTCACCTCACCTGTCTGCACGGTGCCGCCTCCTCTCCTACCACTGTTTTTGGATGCTGACTTATACAATGCTGATTATTAATATTTCCCATAATTATCTATCAGCCAATATTGATTTTTATCAACATAGATTTTTAGATTATTGAATTTTTTTGTTAACAATTAATAATCAGACATCTGAGGTTGTATTAAAAAGCTTTTACAGAGTTACAGATTTTAAAATGTCCTGAAGACAAACTCGTGTTCACAGAGCAGCAGTGAAGAGGAACATTAAGACTCTGTGAATTAACGGTAACATAAGTTCTCCCTGCAAACTAGAGTCCCGAGCATCAGTTTCCAGAAATCAGCCTTAAGTTAAACTGGCTGAAATAGGACTGAGCTTTCTGAAACCAGCCTGTGGTCCGGAGCATCTGGCTTAAATCAGATGAACAGATCAGCAGCAGATTCAGGTTCCTGCAGAGGTTTGGAAAAAACAGCAGATCAGTGTTTTTCAACCACTGCAGTTGAGAGCCACCAATACCCAGACTGCACCACTGCACTGCTCTCAGATCTCAGTCCAACACAAACATGTTTTAGTCAGGTTTAATCACTGTAGTCCTCAGCGCGGTCTGCAGGCAGGAACCCTGGATGCACATCGTCACTCAGAAGCACAACAGTCATGGAAACACCGGTTGTCTGGAGCCTCCGAGCATCTGGGTGGTCTATACGTAGATGTAGAGGTTGTAGTCTACTGTTAGACCACAAGCACTGCTTCTACTTTAAAAATACAAAATCACCATTCCTCAGCTCGATTTAAATATAAATCGAAAGGGTTTCATAGTTTTCTACTGGATATAATGAATTTATTATTACTAAATAATTAATGCATGAGCTGATGTGGGGCTGAATTTAAGTATTTTAATATAATAAGAATATAATATAAAACATTCATATATTTACTAATTTACCAGAGAAATCTACCTGAACTTCATCTTAACTTGTCAACTTTAACAGAGAAATGTGGTTTAAGAGTTTGTTGTTCTTTTATAGGAAAGAAAAGCGGTAAATAACAAATAGAATGAAATGAAACAGTGACAGTCATCATACCATCACTTTCCAGTCTGAAATGTCTAATCTATCAATATATCCATCCATCCATCCATCCATCTGTCCATCTATCCATCCATCCATCCATCCATCCATCCGTCCATCTATCCATCTGTCCATCTATCCATCCATCTATCCATCCATCCATCCATCCATCTGTCCATCTATCCATCTGTCCATCCATCCATCCATCCATCCATCCATCCATCCATCCATCCATCCATCCATCCATCCATCCATCCATCCATCCATCCATCCATCCATCCATCCATCCATCCATCCATCCATCCATCCATCCGTCCATCCATCCATCTGTCCATCCATCCATCTGTCCATCCATCCATCTGTCCATCCATCCATCTGTCCATCTATCCATCTGTCCATCCATCCATCTGTCCATCCATCCATCTGTCCATCTATCCATCTGTCCATCCATCCATCTGTCCATCTATCCATCTGTCCATCCATCCATCCATCTATCCATCTGTCCATCTATCCATCTGTCCATCCATCCATCCGTCCATCCATCCATCTGTCCATCCATCCATCCATCCATCCATCCATCCATCCATCTGTCCATCCATCTGTCCATCCATCCATCTAGCCGTCCATCCATCCATCTGTCCATCCATCTGTCCATCCATCCATCTGTCCATCCATCTGTCCATCCATCCATCTGTCCATCCATCTGTCCATCCATCTGTCCATCCATCCATCTGTCCATCCTCTATCACTGAGACCGTGTCATTTCATCACAGCCCCAGTTTGAGTCCCTCGTCTTCTCAGGTGACAACCTTCGGCTTCTCCAACACTAACTTAACACGTAACTTGACGACTAACAACCCAGGACATTATTTAACACTGGCCATTTTTGTGAAGCCAAGTTAGCACGATTGCCCAAAGACTCTTTTAACAATCTGGATGATACAATATTCAGTTCACTCACAGATGAAAAACATATTTAACTAATTTCACCAGTTGACACAGTTTCAGAATCAAAAACAAAGATGGCTGCCAACCGCCTACCTGGACCGACAACTGAGCCGCGACTCTGGTAAACTTGAGGGAATTCATTTCTATCGTTCATCGGAAGAAATATCTTCTCAGCCAGATGATCAGAAGAGTCCCTGGGAATCTTAAAATATCCTCGAGACAACAGTGCGTCTTTTAAACGATCCGCTAATAGAGTTTAAATGAAGCCGACGCCTATTTCTATAACCCGAAGGTATGGAGCATAAATGACATTTATGTAGCCGTTAGCATGCTAACGGTAAGAGTAGATGCGTGTCATTTAACCCGTGTCTCAGCGGATGAATGACACCGACACGCAGCCGGTAGACCGCTTCGGTGTCCGTGTGAACGGAGACTCACCAGAACCACCAGGCAGTCGGTGCTGACAGACGGTAAACCCCAGTCTCCTTCCCAGCAAAACAACTCGTCCGGTGCCGCCATCTTTAATCCGAACTGTGACCTCTTACAGCGGAAGAGAAGCCCCCGCCGTTAACGTGTCCTACCAAAATAAAAGACGTACACTAAAATTTCTATTAAAGTAATACTTCTGCAGTGTTAAATACTTTATTAGTCCTGCTTCCAAGATGTCTACTCCTGGAATTATTAAGGTATCTTCCGGAAAAGTAATAAGATGTGAACCTTTTTTACTTATGTTCATATATCACATGTTTTTTAGGTAAATGTCAAACAAGTGTAGTCCAATAAGTTGCATTAAATATTAATACTGAAGTACAAGTACCTCAGAGTTATGTTGAAGTACAGCAGGCTGCTTGAATGACTTGGCATTTAAAGTTATGTGTTACCATGACTCACCAATGGTCACCAGTCAACTTGTATCTGCTGCTACTTTCCCTACTCTCACTCTGAACGTGCCCCTCTGTCCACACTGTGCAGTGTATGGGAGGGATTGTCCAGGACTGAGAGTTTGGACAGCATCCTCCTCTCAGCTACAACATGTAGAAGGTCCAGCTTCACCACCTGAACAGAGCCAGCCCTCCGGATCAGTTTGTTCAGCCTGTTAGTGTCTGACACCTTCAGATGGTTCTGGACTCATTCTGAAACAACTGAACAGCATCTGCAAATACTTGTTCCTGAAGAAATGTTCATTTCTACACATGTAACTGTTTTCTGGTGAATATTTGGAGAAAAAAAAAAAAAAAAAAAAAGATTTAACATCAGAAGATCTTGAGGTCCAGAGTCTTCAGTTAGAATGCTTGTCTGGTCTACAGCTCCAAGAGCAGATGTCAGTGAACAGTACAGAACTGCTGTTGGTTCCTTTTAATCTAACACACTGATCTAATGTTCAAATCGAGCTTCCCTGTCTAACACTAACATGAAGCCCTGTGGAATCAAAATTCATTCAGTCGGGTGACTTGAGCCCTCAGGACAGAAAATGCTGAACGCTCTGTAGACCTACAGGACTGTAGATCCTATATATTTAGTCACAGGTACAGGGCAAAGGCAGGAACCCCGAACTCCCACATGGAGGGCGGTGATCTTACCACTACACAATCCAGCCACAAACATAACACACAGGGGTGGGATGACATCTGAACACAAATAATTCAGGCAACTGTGTAACCAGGACATGTCTTAGTATGAGGTAATTATTTTCAGCTAATAATTATGTTCCTTTGGGATGTTTTAGTTTATTGGTTTATTTAATGAAACATATTTATTACTGTTTATTATATATTACATTAATATTATACAGATTTTTTTACAAGAAATCCTGTAAATGTAATCATTTCATGGACACATACACAACATTTCAAATTTACCATTTAAAACAGATTTAAAAAAAAAAAAAAAAAAGTATAATAAAGGATTCACATTTGATCAAACACTATCAGACCCCATCCCTACAGAGGCAGTAGTATAACTTCATGCAGTATTAGCAGTATTCAGAGAATGTAGAGGCAGACAGAAAATTCTGTATGTGTGAGGGGAAATCACATTTAAATGCAGAAGCAGATTGTATTTTAAAGAGGTTACATGGATTTGACGATGAAGCACATAATAATATGCTACAATGAACTGTACAGATTTAACACTGGAGTGTGGCTCCCTCTGGCCCCAGTTAAGTTTTGATTTTTTTTGTTTTTCATAAAATTGATGATTAAAATAATTTTCTATGAATCCCTATTGACTGACTGAGGTCGTATCATGATGACTTTCTTTACTTCATCCAGTCTCATGGTTTTTCCTGTCATTGTTATGCTGACGACACAGAGCTCTTCTTGTCATTTCCACCAGATAACTCCACTGTCTCACCACGCGTCTCTGCCTCTCTGACATCTCTGCTTAGATGAGAAAGAGGCATCTTCAGCTCAACCTCTCTAAAACAGAAGTTCTCGTCTTCCCAGTCGGTCCTTCAATACAACACAACATCAGCATCAACATAGGGTCCACAGTGATTGTTTCCACTAAGTCTGCCAGAGCCCTGTGGGGATCATTGATGATCAGCTGAGCTTTACCAACCACATCTCCTCTGTCTCCAAGTGGTAAACTCAACAGCACCGGTACCTGAACTCCCTCATCCTCCTCTACAATCCTCCTATCAACTGTAGTCTTCAAGCTAACAACGTCTAGTGGTCCCCTCACCTCACTTTAAATGATTCCAGACTAAACTTTCCAGCTCAGTGGTTCCACGATGGTGAAACGACACCACACTCGGCTGCCTCAGTCTCAGTTTTTCAAAAACATGGTGAAAACAGAACTCTTCTTTCTTTCTTCCTTGTTTGTACCTCACTTGTAAGTCATTTCGGATAAAAACGTCTGATAAATGACCAAATGTAACTGAATATTTCACTTAAAGCTTATAACAAATTACCAGGAGCAACACACTTACTGCACCAGGCCCAGAACGTTTCACCTTGCAGAAGTAATTGATAATGAGTCCTGTAACATCTTTGTTGGCATCACATTATTACACTGTGGGACAGGATTTCCCTTCCGTGGGGGGCTGCAGAGACTTGACTTTATCCCCTGTTGGCTAAAGAAGTATAGATGACAGCGTTGTCAGCCTCCTCCACTCGTCTAGATACAGAAAGACAGTGTATAACTCTTTGTCCATTACACAGTAAATCCATTAGACTCTGACACACCTGCTCAGGTGGTCTCACCAGCTGCTGGGTGACTGTCAGGAAATCTGTTTTATTTAATATGCAGATATTCAATAAACCATCTGCATCAACAGTGTAACGACTCTCAGGGTTTTCACACTTGAACAATACAATAAAGATTAGTAACAGAATCCATTTTAGTTGATGTTTCAGGCTTTTTTTTTTTAAAAAGGTTATTTTCTTTTTATTTAGGTGTTGCTGATATGTGTAATATTTGATGCACCTATTGTTCTGTGGAAATAAAACTGCTGTTGCTGATCTCAGCTCCTCTGAGCTGCTTCTCTGAGCTTATTCAGAATCAGCCTGTCCTACCTGGTCTGATTATTCTGTTTGAACTGGATCGACGCATAGCTCATGTCCTCCTCAGCTTGGCTGGTTTCCTGTGGATGACCCTCACCCTCCTGCTCAGTAGGCTGCAGGATGTTGCTGTAGATGTTATCAAGAGGCTGCAAACCACACGCCACCTATGAAGACAGGACAGAAATGCAGAGATGCTGATAAACTCTCAGTCTGAGGTAAATTAGGAATACAATCACTTAAACATTTCCTACGATTTCAGCTGCTGTCCTGCAACTATCTGAGTTAAACACATGATAAAGTTTAGAGCAGCCTGGAAGCTGAACGGTTCCAGTTATACGTCACTGCGGTGTCCCCGGTTCAAATCTCTCTGTCTTCTGCATGTTCCTGGGTTACTTATCTTCTCTCGTGAAGGTAAGACGCCCCATATCACCTTTATAAAAAAAACGTTGCAGGGAGGAACAAAGATCTTAACAGTATAACATAAACTTGTAGCGATTGGCTCTATGATGGTTTTGTGATAATGACCCAGCATGGGCACACGTGACAACATTAATAATTTATCTTTATATTTTTAATAAAAGACAATAGAAAATATATATTTGACCAGATTTCTGCTGCCAATGATTGTGTACTTTACAAACAGTATTCAGAAGTATTATATCTTATGAACTGTATGTAGTAAATAAAAAATGCTTTAGATATGATTAACAGTCTATTCGGTTACATACTGTAGGTTACATTACATATAAATCTATTAAAGGCTACACTAATTAAATTTTTTTAGTTCTAATACAAATGTACAACATGTTTTAAAATACAGTACAGTGAGTAGATTTGATCTCCTTTGGCTTCCTAATCTGAAAAAGGATGATGGGTAGAACAAGGTAGAAACAGAAATAAAAGTTTCTCACATGTTGTTCGGCCTCATCTCTCACAGCTCTCTGATCCTTATCTGCTGCCGTCCGCTTCCTGCAAGTTTTATATAATTAGACAAGAAACTCTACAGTTTGTTGGTACCAGTCAGAGGTTCGGTTCTTTCCCACTCGACTCAGTGGGAAACTAAAGTGGACCTGACTGTGTGTACAGACAACACAATACATAAAAGAAACAGCAACAAACATATTCTTAAACATTTCTGTGTCTGAAGTCACCATTTCCTGCACAGTGCAGTTCACCGCTTTTTAGTGACGTCTGAATGTAGTGCACTGAAAACGCTCTGTGGAATAAAGAACCTTCTTTAGTCCACAGAACCAGTTACACATGCTGCTAAAAATCTCACAATGAAAACGTTTTAAAATATATTTTCATCAAAACTGTAGTCAATCTGTCTTTTCTGGTTCTATCCTCTGTTCTATGGTTCTTCTTCTTCTCTTTCGGCTTTTCCCATCAGGGGTCGCCACAGCGAACCATCCTTTTCCACCTCACTCTATCATGAACATCTTCTACCCTAACACTAGCCAACCTCATGTCCTCTGTTAAGACATCCATATATCTCCTCTTTGGCCGTCCTCTTGTCCTCCTGCCTGGCAGCTCCTTCTCCAACATCCTTCTACCAATATACTCACTATCCCTCCTCTGAACATGTCCAAACCATCTCAGTCTGGCCTCTCTGACTTTGTTGCTAACACAGGCAACGTGAGCTGTCCCTGTGATGTACTCGTTCCTTATTCTGTCTAACCTGGTCACTCCTAAGGAGAACCTCAACATCTTCATCTCTGCTACCTCCATCTCAGCCTCTTGTCTCTTTCTCACTGCTACCGTCTCTAACCCATAGAGCAGAGCTGGTCTCACCACTGTCTTGTACACCTTTCCTTTGAGTCTTGCTGACACTCTTCTGTCACACAACACTCCTGACACTTTCCTCCACCCGCTCCAACCTGCCTGCACTCGCCTCTTCACCTCTTTTCCACACTCCCCATCACACTGAACTGTTGACCCCAAGTACTTAAACTCCTGTACCTTCTTCACCTCAGCCCCCTGTAACCTAACGCTTCTACCTGGATCCCTCTCGTTCAGACACATGTATTCTGTCTTACTACGACTGACCTTCATGCCTCTTCTTTCCAGAGCAAACCTCCACCTCTCCAGCTGTTCCTCTACCTGCTCTCTACTCTCACTGCAAATCACAATGTCATCCGCAAACATCATTGTCCAGGGAGATTCCTGTCTGACCTCATCTGTCAGCCTGTCCATCAGCATAGCACACAAGAAGGGACTCAAAGCTGATCCTTGGTGTAGTCCCACCTCCACCTTGAACTCCTCTGTCTGACCTACAGCACATCTCACCACCGTCATACTTCTCTCATACATGTCCTGAACTACTCTGACGTACTTCTCTGCCACTCCCGACAACCTCATACAGTACCACAGCTCCTCCCTCGGCACCCTGTCATACGCCTTCTCTAAATCTACAAAGACACAATGCAGCTCCTTCTGACCATCTCTGTACTTTTCCATCAACATTCTCAAAGCAAAAACAGCATCAGTGGTGCTCTTATGGAGCATGAAACCATACTGTTGCTCACAAATCTCCACCTTCTTCCTAAGCCTGGCTTCCACTACTCTTTCCCACAGCTTCATAGTGTGGCTCATCAACTTTATTCCTCTATAGTTGCTGCAGTTCTGCGTGTCACCCTTGTTCTTAAAGATCGGAACCAGAACGCTTCTCCTCCATTCCTCAGGCATCTTCTCACTCTCTAGAATCCTATTGAACAAACTGGTTAGAAACTCCACTGCTGTCTCTCCTAAGCACTTCCACACCTCCACAGGTATGTCATCAGGATCAACAGCCTTTCCACTCTTCATCCTTTTCAGAGCCTTCCTCACCTCATCCTTTCCAATCTCTATTTCCTGCTCCACAACATCCACATCCTCCTCCCTTCTTTCCCTGTCACTTCCCTCGTTCATCAGCTCCTCAAAATACTCCTTCCATCTTTTCTGCACACTCTCCTGGGTTGTTAGTACCTTTCCATCTCTGTCCTTAATCACCCTTACCTGTTGCACATCCTTCCCATCTCTGTCTCTCTGTCTGGCTAGCCTGTACAAGTCCTTCTCTCCCTCATTTGTGTCTAACCTGTCATACAGCTCATCGTAAGCTTTCTGTTTGGCCTTTGCCACCTCCCTCTTCACTCTACGCTGCGCTTCCTTGTACTCCTGTCTACTTTCCTCAGTCCTTTCTACATCCCACTTCCTTCTAGCCTAACCTCTTCCTCTGGACGCATTCCTGTACTTCCTCATTCCACCACCAAGTGTCTTTACCTTCTTTCCTCTTTCCAGATGACACACCTAGCACCTTCCTACCTGTTTCCCTGATAACTTCTGCTGTGGTTTCCCAGTCATCTGGAAGCTTATCCTGACCACCCAGAACCTGTCTAAACTTCTGCCTGAATTCCTCACAAGTTTCTTCATTCTTTAACTTCCACCACTTGGTCTTCTTTTCTGTCTTCCCTCTCTTCTTCTTCCTGACCTCCAGAGTCATCTTACACACCACCATGCGGTGCTGTCTGGCTACACTCTCTCCTACCACCACTTCACAGTCACTAACCTCTCTCAAATGACCTTGTCTACATAGGATGTAGTCCACCTGCGTACTCCTACCTCCACTTCTTTATGTCACTCAATGTTCCTCTCTCTTCTGGAAGTAAGTGTTGACTACAGCCATTTCCATCCTCTTAGCAAAGTCCACCACCATCTGTCCTTCCAGATTCCTTTCCTTCACACCAAACCTGCCCATCACCTCTGTTGCCCTCACCAACATGCCCATTAAAGTCGGCTCCAACAACAACTCTCTCTCCTCTGGAGATACTCTCTATGACCTCATCAAACTCACTCCAGAATCTCTCCTTCTCTTCTAACTCACAGCCAACTTGTGGAGCATACCCATTGACTACATTCATCATCACCCTTGAAAGTCTTGTGGATGATTTGCATAGTTATTTTGGATATTTTTACACCGGATGCCCATCCTGACGCAACCCTCTCTATTTATCCGGGCTTGGGACCGGGACAGAAGTCAATGGCTTGCAACCCCTGTGACTAGATTCCTCTTTTAACTGGTTCTACTCTCTGTGAACTGGTTCTATCATTTGTTAACTGGTTCTGTCATCTGCGTCGACCCGTCCGGAGACGGAGGAGACGGCGACAACATCTTATGCGTTGACCCGCCTGGGAACCGGACCTGAGCAGCGGCGATGGCGGCTGCAGGGACCAGAGCAGACTCTAATAGTGACAGGAACTGGAGCTGGATCCGAGACCAAAGCGGCATCGGCAGCTGGGCTAACAAGGGCTGCCTCGGCAGCTGGGCTAACAAGGGCTGCCTCGGCTGCTGGGCTGACAAGGGCTGCCTCGGCAGCTGGGCTGACAAGGGCTGCCTCGGCAGCTGGGCTGACAAGGGCTGCCTCGGCAGCTGGGCTGACAAGGGCTGCCTCGGCAGCTGGGCTGACAAGGGCTGCCTCGGCAGCTGGGCTAACAAGGGCTGCCTCGGCTGCTGGGCTGACAAGGGCTGCCTCGGGGCTTGCAGGGGCTGCGGGACTAACAAAGGCTGCAGGGGCTGCGGGACTAACAAAGGCTGCAGGGGCTGCGGGACTGACAAAGGCTGCAGGGGCTGCGGGACTGACAAAGGCTGCAGGGGCTGCGGGACTGACAAAGGCTGCAGGGGCTGCGGGACTAACAAAGGCTGCAGGGGCTGCGGGACTAACAAAGGCTGCAGGGGCTGCGGGACTAACAAAGGCTGCAGGGGCTGCGGGACTAACAAAGGCTGCAGGGGCTGCGGGACTAACAAAGGCTGCGGGACTGACAAAGGCTGCAGGGGCTGCGGGACTAACAACAGCTTCGGATGCACAACTAACGGAAGCAGCTTCAGCTGCAGGACCAACGAAAGCAGCGCTAGCTGCAGGACTAAAAAGTGCCGGGGACCGGGGAGTACTGGAGGAGGAGAGCAAATGGTGCTGGCTAGGCAGGGCAGCCAAGCAAAACCCTTGCTCGAAGGAACTCAGAGCAGCCATGACAGTGTCTTTAAGACACTGAAACTCTGGATATGTCATCAAGTATTCCTTCTTCTCAAAGGTCTTGATTGCTACCCTGCGAAGAGCCACAAAACACTCCAGACCTGCTTCTGAGTGCAGCCAACCAATGGAGTGCTCAGCGCTACAAAACAAGTCTAAATACTCCTCCTCGAGTATCTCACCTAGGCCCCCATAACACACAAAACTAAGACAGGGAGGAAGAGGGAAGCGACCAATGGCGGAACGTGGTGATTCCATGGTCGCTGTGTTGGCTGGGTTGTTCTGTTACGAACCGGACGGACAGGACTGACGGGGACCAAACAGGTAAAAACAAAAAGTATATTTATTAACAAAAAGGTCAGGGGACACAGGGAACTAACAAACATTAACAAAGTATCAACCAAAAGAGACCCGAAAACACGGTGGGTAAAGACAAACAAAACCACAACCTGACATACAAAGTAACAACAAAAAACTACGCGCTAAGGTGGACAAGAAACTAACGGACAAACTAGATGTACAAAGTAAGAATGAAAAAATGCACTGCAAAAGGCAGGCAACTTACAAACGAAACCAGGGTCAAACAAATGAAGTGCAGTCCGGGTTGAAACAAACAGAGTCCAGGGTTATCCAAAAAGACTGATGAACTTAAGACCAACTGACGAACAAACAAATGAGAGGACGAGAACCATGTGTCATGTGCAGAGTAGTGTGACTGCATGAATGAACAACAGTGAGCAACAAACCAGCAAGGAACTGAGAACTGAGGGGTGCTTATAAACCAGAGGGAGTAACAGGTGAAATGAATGAGCAATTAGTCCGGCAGTGAGTGGAGTGGAGATCGGAGGAAGTCCATAGATGGAGTGGCAGGAGAGGGAGCAATGACAAAACATAACAAACAGACAGGGGCTGAGGGAGGATCTGTAACAGCTGGTGTCTAGCTAAGCAGTAGCTATACTTTTCTAAAATGAGGTTTACTGTTGATGACTTAGATTTCTTGCCTTGTGCCTCACTTGAAAGTTACTTTGGATGAAAGGGTCTGCAAAATGACTAAATGTAAAATGTAAAGGATGATGATAAATTTCTATTTTGGGTTCAAATGTTTGGTTCAATTCATATGGAGGCTACTTAGACACAAGTGCAAATGCGTTGGCAACACAAAGTATGAGAATCACAGAAAAAACTCTATTCAATGTATTATTAATTCAAGCAGCATTTTAATGTTGGTCATTAAATACTCATAAAAGACTTAATAGGAATAGGAATACAAAGAAATACTGATGTGTAACACAGTGAACAGTGAAAGCAGAAAGCAGATGTATTAATAAATTACCTTCTGATGATGAACAAGATGAGTATGAGAGGGATCAGGGCCAACAGGACACCGAACACACCAGCTATTATCACTAACGGGTTCCAATTATGATCTGTAAAACACATGGACAAAGTTACAGTCGACTGAGTGATTTTAAAACTATAAAGTCGGTACAAAGAGAAAACCACATTAGTTTGTTTGACAAAACTTCACTTTCAGGATCTTTAACTTTATTAAGTCTGTCCTGCTTCATGCTCTTCAGGTAAACATCTGCTGATTAGTGAGACAGAAGCAGACTGAGGAGTTCAGACTAGGAAATATAAAGTAAATATATGATATTTACTGAGGAACAAACGGACTCCAGCAGCTGCGGCTGCCACTTTCTTCTATGTTGTCAGACTCTCAGCTTCAAACCAGCAGCAGTTGCTTTTGTCTTGACTCAGACTATGTGCAGTTGGTAGACTTAAAATGACTGATGTGAAAAAGTGATGCTGTAGTTTCAGAAACTACAAACAAGAAATCCAGTTTATGGACTGGTTTAGCAAGAGAATCTGATTAAAAGAAGAACTGTGACAGAACAGGTGCAGCAGCTTTTGAGTAGATTTAAAGATGGACTTCAGCTTCATCACTTCCTTCCTGATGACATCACTGAAGGAAAATTATTTTGAACATAGCTACTAATAAAACTGTGGAAAAGTGACCAGGTAAAACTGATCAAACAAACCTTTTTCTGTAGCTTTTAAAAACAGACTATAGGACTCTGAGTGTGTGTTGGAGTTGGTCTTCAGGGCACAGGTGTAGTTCCCAGAATCCTTTGCAGTCAGCGGTCCGAGCTGTAGGGCAGGGCCAGATTCTGAGAGGGCGTGTCCATCTCTGAACCAGGTGACCTCCATTTGGTGGAAAGTGCAGAGTGAGGTACAGAACAGTGTAACAGTTTGATCCAGTCTCACTTCTGTTTCAGCAGTGGAGCTGTTGATCCTCATTTTAGAGCCCTCTGAAATGTAGGTTTTCCAAGCACTAATATTAATTTAATTCATTCGCATTAATAAATAATAAAATAATAATAAGTGTTAGAACTGAACTGTGTTCCTCTTACCAAAAACTGTGACGTTGACTCCTGATTGCTCAGTAAAATGTCCTTTAGTATCATTTGCTTCCATTCTGAAGCGAAGAATTGCATTATCTGTCTCCTGTACATCTCTGATCTGTAAAGTGCAGTTGTCCTTTAGGTCTCCCAGGTACTGATAGCGAGGGTGGTTGTTGTTCCGTAGCTGACTGTCGATCACAGATGGGGTGGTACCCTGACAGATTGGATGGTTCTGACACCAGCGGACTCTAATGACCTTGAGAATAACCTCTCTTCCATTCTGATCTTTGATAAACCTTAGTGGTGTGAAGGAGCAGTGGAGGGTGACAGTCGATCCTTTTACAGCACAAACAGAACCTGGATAGTTCACACTCTGACCCACAGCACCTGGATCCAAACACGGTTGAATGACATGAACAGCAGAATTCAATTTCAGAACCAAACTGATCAGTGTTTCACAGTACATGAAGGAACCTTCATCACAGAACGGGACGCACAGTTTTAACCACACGTTGCTGTCGATTGTTTCAGTTTGTGTCTTAAAGCTTAAAGGAAAAGTCCAGTGTTCACATTAACAATAATGAATGAAACAGAAGTTACAGTCTGTCAATAAATACCTTTACCACTTTATGTAGACGTGGCTGATAATACTTTGGTACTTCTACTCAAATAAAGTACATAAGTAAATGCAGGACTTTTACTTTTTATCAGAGTATTTCTAAATTGTAGAACTTTTACTGGTGTAAAATATCTAAGTACGTCTTCCACCAATGTAACTGAATCATTTTAAAACAGTTCCTGTAAAAACCTTCAAATAATTTCTAGTCCACAGATTCTATGTCTTTTTTTCAGTGCTTGACCAATCGCAACTCATAATGTTTTATTCTTTTTTCTACACATGTTGGTTGTTTAAAAATCTGATCTCTTCTATAATTTATCGGGTGTATTTCTGTGAAGCACCTTGTATCTCTGGGAAACTGGAGGAAGAAGGTTTAATAACTAATTCAGTAGAAATCAGCAGTAGACTTGTACCTGCCACAAGAAACATGATGCTCCAGAGGTTCTTTCTGCTGCAACCTGCCATCCTGGTTTTTATGGTGACACTTTTCTTCTTCTTCTGCTGCGAACGTTGTGTCTGTTTAAGTTGACAGACACGTTGTGAAGCGCTGCAGGAAACTCTGTGGTGACTTTCTGACTTCCTTCTGTCTTCTTTTTTGGGAACTCTTCATTTGCCAACTTAGCTCCGGAAGCTGTGAGTTCCTTAAAAACAAAAGAACTATCCACATGTTAAACGTGCGATTCTCAGGAGAAATGTACCTTAAACCCAGATTGTCAAAGAAACTCCTGCAGAACCAATGAGTGACGGATCAGGGAGGACGGGCTGTGTCACAGAGAGGATCATATGTTGCTCATCATGAAGGGTTAAAATCAGCTGCTAACACAGATCTTTGACCTGAGTTCTATGTATCACTAATGTTTCTCTGTCAGATTTGTCCCCACGTTACAGAACAAATTCAAGATGAGGACAGACCTGGTCCAACCTGGTTCAAACACACAGAGAATGACAGAAACAAAGTGTGTTGTGCAAAGTGTTGAGTAACAGTACTGGTAGCAGTAAAACAGGATTGTTTCCTGTTATTTTCACAAAGTTTGACTTCAAGTTTGACACTTAATTACATCAGATTAGAAAACCTTGGATCTAATCTGTGAACAGAACCAACACGTGGTTCCGGTTTGTTCAGCAGAGACCAAGCAGCTACGGTTGATCAGTAAGGTTCATGACTTTGACCAGTGTTTGACTCTAAGAACGAGTTTCACACTTCAACAACAATCATAGTCCGTCCCAGGATTAAAAAAGGAACAGGTAGTGACACTGTTCTCACCCCTTCCACCACTGAAGAATCATCATTTACTCAAAGTATAAACCGCAGCTTCTATTATCTGAAGGAAACAGAAACAGATCATTTCTACTTCCTGTCGTGGCTCCTCAAACACTGTTATTTGTGGCAACACTCCCTTTAAGAGAGGACGGCCATGTTGTAAATCGTGTTAGTTTGAGTTAGGAAGGAGAGGTTATGTTTGACACATGTTGATTCAGGCCTGAACTCAAACAAACAGCTAATGACAACATGCTGTGAGTAAATATATCATTATAACTAATCTTTTGACAGTTTGGTTGCTTGAGATGAGAGAAAGTTGAGCCAGCATCATTGGTAGTATTCACTGAAGCTGAATTCAAATCCATTGACAGCATATGTCCAGTGTTGGTTACCTGGTTTGGTGGCACAGCAGAGCTCCCTGACAACACTAACCGGCACAAAGCCAGGAATGAAAGAGGAGGAGGTGTTCAGATGCAGCCATCCCCAATGGAGTAGCTGTATGAGCTGTGAGCAGCTCCTGTTTGCAGTGAATCCATGGATGTACAGACAACTGTCACTTCATCACTCTGATGCAGAAAAACTGATTTCCACAGGAAATAGACCTCACACTGAATCATATCAACATGCTTCATGTCTGTTATTATTAGTTTTAATTGTTCTCGTGCAGGATATACACATGCTGAATTTATTTAGTGGGACTGTACCAGTCTGTGCAGGCAGTGGTTGTGTTCCCAGTAAGGCCAGCCTGAGGTCCTGATGGAAGCTGCTCTTCGCAGCTCGCTCCAGGATCCCTTTACTGCTGTCCACTGCCACAAAGTTCTTGAAGACACGTTCAAACATCTGCACACACAAGAAGAAGGAAACCAACCTGAACAGTGACTTTTTAAACTGTCCTATAGCTCAGTTTTTAGCCCATATTTGTTCCCAGTTGGTCAAATTCAGCTCCTGTCCTTGGCTACGAAACTACAGACCACTGCAGAGACTCTCATTCCTGGGTTATGCAGCCAAATGCAAATAAGAACCACACAAGGTGACATGTCAACACACGGTTGGAGTGATGACTTTTCCCTCAGAAGGGTCAGCTGGTTCCCTCTAGTGGTGTGCTGGATTGAGAGCATGTGGAGTAATGTTTGATGCCCGAGAATGAAGGAGACACAACGATGAGCATGATAGTAACATGTAGTCGATGCAAAATGTTGGAAAAATGAGCAGGATTTAGGAGTGTAGGTAGAGTTACTGAAGTGAGGAGTCCAGTCCCCAGGAAGTTTTGTGTGTGCCGAGGTTTGAGTGAGTTACAAGACAACGATTCTCAGTTAAAAGTTAAAAGGTAAGAGTTAATTAAAAGTCAGTTAAAAGTTGACTTACCAGTTTGGCAACCCTTCCAAATCCACAGGCCAGAACATGAGTCTCTGCAGGACTCCCAGCAGCTGAAACAGCAGGAAAACCGAAAGAAGAAACGATTCTTCTAGAAGACCTTTTCTGCCCAGCTGTTGTAGAACTGAATTCGATCTCCTGGATCAGCGCTTTTGCAGGACTGAAGGACGACTCTTGCATCGTCTGCAGTTATGCTGGCATCAGACATGATGGAGGGCACTTGAAAAGTCTGAACGGTATCAACGGAAAACTGTCGCCCTCACTCAGGATGTTTCCCAGCTCCTCCTGAGACTCTGAGTTGTTCACAAGAATTAGATGATCTGTCCACCAAACCCCAGCAGAAACAGTAACAGCTGCAAAGACAACTTTCAATGTCCCAGTAAGGACACCGGTCTGGTTTCAAACCTCTGATGTTCAGGTGCAAAGCTGCAGTGGCCACGTTGTCTCATTGTCGAAAACAAAAACAAAATCACTGCAACAGGAAATGTCAGAAATCTGACCAAATCCGAGACTGAGATGAATCATTATCATTATGAACCATTAAGAAATAATATTGATCCTTTCATCCTTTATCCTAACCACTTTTCCTGTTAAGGGTCTTGAGGTGCTGGAGCTGTTCCCCCTCTCCTTAAACTTTACAGTTACAGTTTTAATATTTTACAGCTACTGTTTAATCGGACATATGGAAAATCTTCACATGCTGTTAATGAGAAAATAATGTTGTTCACTGATACAAATATCTCAGTGTGTGATGATGAACGTGTAAAACTGGTGTTCAGGTTTCTCCTAGCAGACAGCCTGGTCCCCTCGGAGTGAGTCCTCTTCCTCCTTACACGATCTTTGTCCACTTTGTTTGTTCTCCTAGCAGACAGAGCGAGTCGCCTTCCTCAATACACGATCTTTGTCCAGTCTCCTCGCGAGCTGCTGCGCAGACTCCCTGCATCCTCCCGCGAGCATCACTGCGCACCGTCACACCGAGCGGCACGGCTCCGTCAGCGGACGAATGAAGGCTTCATCTCCCGGTGCCGCGGCTTGTGTTCGCTGATTTCTCCGTCTGTCGTCGGTTCTCTATGGACGTGCAGTGAGAGCCGCAGCAGATAGTCGGTGTCCCCCCGCTCCAGCTCTGAGTCTTCTCCCCGCTCGGTCAGGACCGCATCCCTCTGCCCCACAAAATGGCGGACATCGTCGAGCTGGGACCCGCCTACGGTGAGAGGCCCTTTCTGCTTCATGTGTCCGCCGTCGAGATGTTCCACTGAGCACCTACACTCGTATTTGTTCAGGTTCTATATGGTTCTATATGGTTCTATCGTGTTTGTGGCAGGTGTACTTGTTTCAAATGTAAAACTAGCAGTGTGTGCACGGCACCAAGACAACAGCTGGTATCGTTATTGTGTTCTGACCCGGTTCGGTTCGGTTCGGTTCGGTTCGACACTAAAAACGAATTCAACATTTTGAGTCATGAACAACTGGAAAATGTTCATCTGGGCGGTCACGCGCCTCGCTCTCTCCCGCGGCGGGCGGGCGGGCGTGCGCGTGCCAGTCGGGGTGGGTATCGGGTGACGTCATGTCTGTTCCCGTCTGTTTACTGACAAAAGGACCAGAAATGAAAAGATGAAGATAAAGAACCGTTCTCAGCAGAACCCGAACTGTCTCCACCGGACACACCGGAAACGTAGGAGGAACTGCAGCTGTGACGGAGGCTGGTAAATGGAGAAACATCTGGAATCAGCGGATCCACCATTTTATCTGAGTTCACACCTACAGGACACTTTGTTCCGAGTTCTGGTTCCGTGTGAGACAGGAAAAAGATTCATCCTACAAATGTCCACACTATTCAGTGGAGACGCAGTCGTTGGGTGCAGCCTGTTCAAAGTACATTAGTACACTAACCTTAAATACTTTGTGAGCTACTTGTACTGTACTCAAATATTTATAATATAAATTTAAACACAGGTGACAGAAACAGATGATCAGCACGTGTCTGATAAATAAACTGTGAGAGTATTGAAGCATGCACGTTTTTCATTTCTGACAAAGTGGCTCGTCACAATTTTTATTTTATTTTCTAAAAAAAAAATACATTTTCATTTAATAATCCTGGTTACATGAAGTTCCAGCCTGACGGATGTCTCTTTAATCAGAGTCATTCATGTGAGGTGTGCAGTCGAGTTACTTTTAGTTTAACTGTCACTGAGTTCACCTGATTTAAACACTCTGGTTTTCCTACGGAGGAGGTTGGACTGATGAACAGGGACCGGTTTGTTGTATGTATAACAAGTCAGAACAGCTGTTAGAAAACGACAGGCCAGCTTCAGTGTCCTTGTGGAACAGGACAACAGCACTCCTCTGTACACTGCAAACAAGAACCTCCTCATCCTTCCCCTCTCTCTGCAGGGACCACTTCAGTTTCTAATGAGACCTCAGGAGAGTGGATGTGGTGACATCACTGTGTTTTTGAACTATGATGTCATCGTGTGTTAAAGATTACATCATTAGTGACTCTACAGGCAGAGCTACCACAATACTACGTCTCTGCAAATGCAGTACATGTTGTATGTAACTGCTGTGTCAATTTATAGCGCAGGTTTGTCTAGAATAAGGTCCTGTTGCATTATGGGAGATGTAGGCTCCACAGTCTTTTGAGTTAGAGACTGAAAGCCTGAATATTTCAAAATCATCTGCACAGATTTGGATAGTAGAAAAAAGGGGAATTAGGGGTTAATTACATCAGGTCATCAGTAAACTAAGATCATTAAACAGCAGTAAATTAACTGCAGCTGTTTCTGATTAAACGCTTCATCTGTCAAGCATAAATGATCCAAAATTTCTAAAAACTTCTATTCACAAATTCTCATGTTACATGATGAAATTGAACAGACAGAAGAACATTTTACATAATATCTTTGTTAGTCTTGTCACCAGGATATTTCTGGTTGCACAAGGCAAACCATGGTTATATATCTGTCTGACAGCGGCTCGTTATCAAATAGCAAGAATTAATTAAGAATTAATAATAAATTTATCATAATACTCCACAACATATTTCACTTTTCTCATTATGCTCAGTCCATAAAATGTTAGAAAACGTTCTGAAACCAGAGCAGAAAGATAATTTTGAAAGATAATTTTTTAAACTAACTAATTAATTGACTCTAACATGTCCTCTCTGTGTCCCTCTGTCCACCAGCCATGTCCCCGGTGCTGGCCGGCTTCCTGGGAGCTGGTGTTTTGGTTTTGGTGGTAGTGGTTCTGGTTCTGCTCTGGTCTTTCTGTCAGCGTCGTTACCTTCGCGTCTCTGGGCGCTACAAGCTGCATGGTGACCGTTACTCCGATGTGGAGGACCCGCCCTACAAGTTCATCCACATGCTGAAGGGCATCAGCATTTACCCAGAATCCCTCAGCAGCAGCAAGAGGATTGTGCGTGGGATCCGACGGGCCGACCGTGACGGAGAGCGAGGCTGCACTGCTGCCACTGCCTCAGGGAGAGGCATGGTGCTGGTGGACGCTGAGAACAATATCCTGGACGTCCCTGGTCAGCTGCAAATGAGTCACCTTGTCCCACCAACCGGACCACGGGACCTGGAACGGGCTCTGCCTGTCCGTGCCGACTACTGCTGCCTGGACAGCAGCTCGGCAAACAGCAGCCAGACTAGCAGCCAGACCAGCAGCAAGACGGCGTCCCCCTTCACCCCTGCCTCCTCAGAGCCAGAACCTGAGCCCAGCCTGGGGGCCATCAGCCTCACCGTTGACTACAACTTCCCCAAGAAGGCTTTGGTGGTGACTATTGTTGGTGCACGGGGCCTCCCCGCCATGGACGAGCAGGCAGGCAGCTCGGACCCCTATGTAAAGATGACCATCCTGCCGGAGAAGAAGCACCGTGTCAAGACCCGCGTCTTGAGGAAGACCTTGGACCCTCTGTTTGATGAGACGTTCACCTTCTACGGCGTGGCCTATAGCTCGCTGCCCGAGCTCACGCTGCACTTCCTGGTTCTCAGCTTTGACCGCTTTGCCCGAGACGACGTCATTGGGGAGGCCGTGGTGCCGCTAAAGGGGGTAGACCCAAGTACGGGCCGAGTCCACCTGAGCCAGCAGATCACCAAGAGGAACATGCAGGTTAGTGTTTGCGATCTCTGGATTCCCGTGTTTCCAGGTTCAGGTTCCAATAAACCAGACTGTTCCTGTAAATATAAAGCTGCACATTACTTACTTATAATCCACAACCGGTGTCCTAACTGATGATGGATACATCAGATGATCAGGTGCTTCACGTTTGGTATTTCTGTAAAAGTGTGATGCTGAAGTATCATGTGTAAAGTACTAGATTCCAGCAGATTAATATGGTTTTCACTGTCACAGAGGGAAAGAGGATAAACTACAGACGACTGTGACTTCAGTGACTGAAAACAGGGAGATAAGTCAGGAACATGCTGGGATCAAAAAAGGAAGCAGAAAGATCCAAAGTCAGGCGGAGACGCAACAACAGACTGGAAAGGCTGACAGTAGAAAGACAGACAAAGCAAAGTGGAAACAGGTTTGAAGGTGAACTGAGACAGGTGTCTGGGAACAGCTCAGGCTGGATGTTGGACTCTCTGTGCTGACAAGAGCAAATAACTGCAGCGTTAATGATGGGAATCTTTAGGTGGTCTGTTTAAAAAGGAGACAAACACAGAGTTAGGAGGACACTGATGTCTACAGCAGCAGTTAAACAATATATTGCGTAGACGATTGTACCTACAGACAGAACGAAGATAATAATAATAACGATCAGAACGTTTTACACAGTGTAGAAAAACTCAAACTTTGTTACTGGTTCATGCACAGAAACGTCTGGTTAAACTGCTTTATTTCATCACCATGATCATCCCAATGCTGTGACTTCAGTGAACCTCCACACTCTGAATCAGCTGTTGTTGTCTCGTGAAGCTGACAAACAGCTGATGCTGTCGCCATGGCAACAGGCTGACGATCAGATTCAGACACAGTCTCACTTTTGTCTTGTCTTTATTAAATTAACGTTGGGTTTTAGAGAGAAACATGTGAACAAAGGTCTGTAGTCCTGCAGACATTTCACTCTGACACAGGGCTGTGCAAACGTTTTTATCCAAACATTACATATTAAAAATACGTTTAAAATAAATTAAAACTAGCACAAAACTGAAGAGACAAGTGACGAAAAAACGAATAATATGTGCAAATGGAATTTTTTTGTATTGCAAATCTAATTTAGTGATAAAAGTAACATTGATGAGTAAAAACTGTTTAACTATGCATGAACTGCATAATAATAATGCAGACCACAGGCTGGAGTCTATGCTGCTCACAGAGTTCAGAATATTTAACGGTAACGCGAATGTGACGTTTATGGACAACAAGTACACTTTACAGAAAGTAAAGTCCAACTGGAACAGCTGGGTCACATCCGTCTGAATGTTGTCGCTCATTTCTCACTCAGTATAAAACTGTTTTAACCTTTTCAGTGTAACAGTGTCTCAGGGCTCTAAGGTGGAGAAACAGTTTGTCCTCAGCTAACCCTTGATTTTTTTTTTTTTTTTTATCATGCTCTAGTAGAAAATATTCCCCATTGAAGAATGTTGGGTGAACATTTGGGTGAACTGAACCTTTTGTTGTTGGACAGAAACTGACACATAGCAGTCGTAGATTCGGACCAGATCCAACATGTCAGACATTATACGATGCCTGTAAACGAGTCCAATCACATTTTAAATTTTTAATTTCATTATTACTCTGTTTTTAATCTCCTGTGTGGCACTGACACACATCCTGCAGTGCGTCTGGTCAGAAACTGACATAGGTTCTGGTCTGTCTCTGCTGTCACTGATGTGTCTTGTGTTTTCAGTGTGAGAGCCGTGGGGAGCTGCTGGTGTCTCTGTCCTACCAGCCGGTGTCTCATCGTCTCAGCGTGGTCGTCCTGAAGGCTCGACACCTGCCCAAGATGGACATCACCGGCCTGTCTGCAAGTGAGTGGACACTTGCTAAGAGCCGGGTTTATGCTAGAACACATTTAAAACAGCACAACAGACATGAATCACCATCACTACTCTTTGACATATTCAGTGGATCCTGATAAACTGAAGATAGATGATGTCAGTGTCTCAACTTATATAATGACTTCTCCATTTAAAGTGTTTAACTGACTCTCAGTGCCGTTTGGTTTCCCTGTGTCTGTTAAACTCTAAATATTATTTTTGGAGCCAGCTGGAGAGTTAGATTTTTATTGAATTTATTTGATTCAAATTTGAATTTATTCAGCTCAAAATAAATATGTACAGTAGACGAATATGAACAAATCTAAAATATTTATGAATAATGAAATCATCACAACAAGCAAAGTATTAAATAGGGACTTAAAAAGGCATGGGCAGAAACAATACTTTATAAATAAAGGCCCAGCCTACACTTACCTTTCTGATTAAGTAATTATTTAGTATTAACCCTACATAAATCAAAATAGAACATGAAGAAAAAACAGAGTAAAATATTATTCATTCAGATTCAGACCATGTAACCCTTGAATATTTCTTTGTTCAACATTCTTTTTAAAAAACATTAGTGAATTACACTTTTTAAGGTTTTTATTTGCATTACTCGGTAACTTAACCCCTATGATGGAAAAGCACCTCCTTTTAATCCTCTTTATTTGCAGTATTTTGTAATTTTTCAGTAAATTTCATGATGTGTGACTAATAGACTAATGCATTGGTATGGCCGTAATAGCCTTGAATTATTTATGATACGTGTGGCTCTTTTCTGCAGTTAGACTTGAATTTGTTTTATAGGTTGATCCCCAAAATTCCATACAAGAAGTGTAAGTGTACAACAGATTGTATACAAAGCTTTATAATTTAATACATACCTGGATTTATGTAAAATTGATAGTGATTTGAAATTTGTGAATTTCTAGCTTTTAATTTTAGGTAGTTAGTTTATGGGCAATCACCTCAACAAGTGTTGTTTCTAAAACTCTTTCAATGTCAAGATCACAGAATTATTATTTTTTTATTTTATTTCCCTTTGGTCACAATTCCTCTTCCAAAAACCATAAAAATACTTTTCTTGATACTGATAGATGTTTGAATTTGAATTTTTTCCAACTCCCTTTCAGTAGTACTCACATTATATTTTTTTATTTATATTATTCATCATTCATCAGCAAAAAAACATAATAAAAATAACAGAGTGCTCTTTCATCATTAGCAGTTTTTCTGACCTCCGTCCTGTTGAGAACTAACCTTCATAATCTCTTCTTGCCTCTTCAGACCCCTATGTGAAGGTGAACGTCTTCTACGGCCGTAAGCGCATCGCTAAGAAGAAGACTCACGTGAAGAAGTGCACGCTGAACCCGGTCTTCAACGAGTCCTTCATCTACGACATCCCGCCAGAGCTGCTGCCTGAGATCTCTGTGGAGTTCCTGGTGGTCGACTTCGACCGGACCACCAAGAACGAGGTGCTGGGCCGCCTGCTGCTCGGCCTCCACAGCCCCTCCACCTCCGGGGCCTCGCACTGGGGCGAGGTCTGTGAAAACCCCCGCAGGCAGATCTCCAAATGGCACAACCTGAGCGAGTACTGAGGGAGGACCAGCAGCGCCTGGCTGGGACTCAGCCAGTGAAACCACTGGGAAATAAAGACTCAGTGTACAGCAAGACACACACACATACACACACACACACACTCTCACACACACTCTCACACACACACTGTTGTGATCATAGTTAAACTCTGTCTCTATTATCTCTCTCTAAGCCTCTGCACCCGCAAGTCTAAGAAAAGTCCAGCAATTCTCTAATTCAGCCCGTAAACTAATGAAAACCATCAAGTCCATTTCTAAGACTGATCTCATGTCTCCTGGCTGTCGATGTGTGTAGATTTGGGGGGGGGGGATGCTCTCTCATCATTTAAAAAAGATAAAAATTCTCCTCCTGCTGTTGTTGTCATGCAGTTCATCGCATGTGTGTCTAAAAAGAAAAAACTCCAGATGAAGAGTTGAAAACTGCTGACAGGAAGAAAGGTCCAACCCTCAGTATCGTGCATAGAACCAAACGCTCATTATATCCAAATGTAATAAGTCTTCAGTAGGACCACATAAGAAACTGCTACAGACCTCGTCCCCGTCCCGCTCCTGATACTCGTGGTGAAATATCATTTGGGGGGGTTACTGTTGTTTCAGCTGACAGCTCCCCAGTTGCAGCGTGACAGATTCGCTCCGGTCGGTCCTGCAGCTGAACGTACAACTGATCCTGTCCCGGGGTCTCCTGACTGAAGACTGTGTAGATGCAGACTGAGAGACGATGTAAAATATTTGTTTGAATCATGAATGCTTTCCACTAATATTTATTTTACTGAATCCTGCAGAAGCTCAGAGCAGCTGCTGATTGTTGTTTCTAATGTGATCACAGTTTCAGTATCCCTGTATCTACTCTGTGCTGCAGCAGCTCTTCATCAGTGCATCACTAATTCTGAACCCATGTCATCAGAAAACACTAAGGAGACGTCCTCGTCAATGGAAATCAGGTAAATCAGAGCAGAATCTGATCCTGTCTTTACTGAACTCTGACGTGTTCAGCTGCTCTGATCACAGTCAGTGAACATCAGAGATACTGAGTTCAGTACAGTCCGGTGGCTCTCTAAGCTCTGTTGGTAGAAACGTTTGTGCAGAGCTGACACTGAGATCAGGATCACACTCTGGATTAGACGACACACAATCTTCAAAAACACAGACTGAAGCTGATCAAGACATCTTGAGTACCTAGTTTTCAACTTGAGTGATGTCTCTTTAGTGAAATTTCTGTATTTATGACGTTTCTTCAAATTTAATCTTTATCTGACAGTCCGAGCGTCAGAGCTCGCCTTCCTTTCTCTCTGTCTCATTTTGTACATTTTCATCTTTCATCTTTCTTCTGTAATTTGCACTAAAGCATTCCTCCGTGTTCATGTGTGTTTTCTTAAGCCCTGTGAACATTTGTCTGAAGTTAACTTAATATTTTGTTAATTATCAGACTGTTCTCCAACTTTTAAAGCACATTAATCCCAGTTTAAAGTTACTCAGCTCCTTAACATGTCGGAGATTAATAACGTGTGTAAAACTGAATTCACATTGACTCTTAGAGATGTAAAGAAGACACTTTTCTCTGCAACGTGAGCAGTTGTTAAAAATTGAATTAACCATGTGAAGCCTGTAGATTTGTACAGATGTGAAGATGTTTGCTGGTTCCTTCCTGTCTGATGTCCTCGGAGCTTTAGTGTGTTTGAGCGCCCCCTGCTGTAGAACTGGATGCTAACCTCTGTGTTGGGTTTGTGAACACTCATTGGACGTGCAAATAAAAAACGAGTTAGCCATTTCTGACGCCTCGCTTCTGTTTCTATCAACTCTGTTGACGACTGTGTGTTTACTCTCAGAGGAGGCAGAAGTAGACACACTGCTGCAAAGGTGCATGTACCTGCCCTTAAAGTACTCTGCCACAGGTTTGAAGTACAATTTCAGGTGTTTACTCAAATTAAAGTATTATGTACATGCAACAGAGTACAAGTATCCGTACTGCAGTAACAAAGTGATTTCTCTGAGTTTCCTCAGACCAAGACTGGTGTGCTCAGATAGAGACAGGCATCCGCAGACACAGACCGATGTCCTCGGACTAAGACCAGCGCCTGTCGGACAAAGACAGGAGTCCTTAGACAAAGACCGGCGTCTTCAAACAAAGACTGCCGTCCTCGGGCAGAGGCTGATGTCCTCGGACTAAGACCAGCGCTTGTCAAACAAAGGCCGGCGTCCTCAGACCGACTGTTTAATGAGGCTGAACTTTGTCTGTACTTTCTGTCACCACCAAACCCAGCGTGATGCAGCGTGTTAAACCGACGAGCGTCTCAGTCACATGAACGTTTCCCTCAGACACTCACGCTGCTGTGATACAGAAAACTATTTGTTGAATTACAAAAGTTACAACAGACCTTTGGCTTTTTGACTCTTCCCACACGTCTTGTGATGATTTTTGTTAGTTCACACAGAGGTTAGAAAAAAACAAGCCGTATTCATTAAAACCCAGATCCAGGTAGACGCCAGCCTTAGACCACGTGGGTCAGTTTTTACAGCCAGGTAGACCAGGTGAACAACATCCTCCCACTTTGTGCTTTAATTTGTCTTCACACCAGCAGCTGCAGCTGTGAACCTGATATCTCAGACGGCCTCTGAGAGTCTCCCACAACAAACACATTAGAAGTCGAGTGTGGACAGATAGAGGTATTCTAGACTGTCTCTAACCCCTGTGAGTCCTGATCCTGGTTCACCTAGTTCTTGTGAACCGCCGCGGACCACGGTTCTGCACTGGGGGCCTCGTCTCTTCGGGGTCACCGGTGGATTCTGGCTGGTGGATTATGACTCAGTGGACCCCTGGACTCAGACATATCAACCCCCCCGCTGAGTTTCCCCTAAACTCTAAATAAGACGTAACATCACTTTCTACTGAACTGTGGAATTTATTCGAAGTAGCCGGAGAAAAATGTGAATTCACGCTGACTGGTTTGAACGAATCGATCAGTCTCAGCCGAACAGCAGCTGATTGATTCGTGTGAACAGTAAAAACTTGTTCTCTCGCCGTCAGCGGCTTCGACCAATCACGCCTCAGGTCTCTGATTGTTTATCTGCAGAGTGTCGGCCTGCGTCGCTCAGTTCAGCTGCTTCATCCGTCTGCAGCCGCTGTGATGGGGTAAGACGCCATCAAACCTCTTCTGCTTCCAGAAATGTGATTTTTCCCTGTTTCAGGTCAGAAGAAACTGAAAATGAGACATTTCACCAGTTTTTATCATCACTCTCTGATCAATCCATCGATTCTTTTTGAGCAGGAATAAACGACCGCGTTGAGTTTTTTCTGGCTCCACGTTTGAATATTTAGTTTTAATTCATCAATTAAACTTTTTTCTTGAATATTTAGTTTTAATTCATCAATTAAACTTTTTTCTTGAATATTTAGTTTTAATTCATCAATTAAACTTTTTTCTTGAATATTTAGTTTTAATTCATCAATTAAACTTTTTAGCTCTAATGAATTGACTTTCCGTTTTTCAACTTGACTCAAATGTTTTATTTTGTTATTTCTGATTTTAGTTTCTAGTTTTTATGTTGTGATGTGTTTTTAATCTTTCTATTTTACAGTGTAACTTCAGTACATTTACTCAAATTTAACATACTTTTATCGATTTATAGTTAGTTAATTCACTAGTCATCATTTTTAGATGAATTGTGTAAAGAGAGATTAAACGGTGAAAAAAAATCCAGCTGAAATAATTATCAATAATTAAATTTACTTATTAGTGTAATAGTGTAAAATAAATAAACAACCTGTAAGTCAAAACCATGTTTGTTTATATTATTTAATGGAATTAATATTTGTCATATTTTATTTTTTCTTCCTGTAAGTACTTTTTATCTAGTACTGGGTGCCAGTAGAAATACACGTATTTGTACTGCAGCACAGATTATATTACCCATATTACCTGTTACTTAATATTTTTACTCTATTACAGAATGTATGACTCGTTTTAATCATTTGCTCTGTGACGACGTTTCTCTCTGTTTTTTCCTGAATTTTTAGTATAAGTAAACGCATCCCACTACAAACTACATCAAGTACTTTTAATACTGCATTTCCTCATAATACACAGCGCCTTTCTTTCAGCTTTCAGTGATTGTTCTGTTTTTTTAATCCCAGTTTAGCAGAAGCTTGTCAGTGTTAGTTTGGAATAATCTCCTCCTCTGGTCCTGAGACAGTAAAAAGTAAAACATCTGTTCAAACCACAGATGATAATTCTGCTGCTGCTTTAATTATTGTTTGAACCGTGTCTTCACGCTGCTTCTCTGAGTGGCTGCTTTGTGTCTGTGTGTTCAGACCGTGGATTAGAAAACGCTGTTAAAAATCAATCTGAGCTTCACAGTGCTGATCTTTGTGCAGCGGCAGCAGCAGCTGACTGCCTCATGCTGCTCTGAGGTTTGTTGACGTCTCTTCTCTTTCAGATCTGCTGAAGGAGAAATGTCCGACCGTCAGAACCAGGAGGTGAGTTCACAGAAACCCAGAGAAACCACCACCAATAGTGCAGAGGTTAAAAAAACTAACTGTACACAGAACATCTGGGAGGTTTCACACAGATCGACCGTCAGTGAGCGTCTCCACGAGTCTGAGAGTCTCACACGTGTTGAGATGTTGGACTGGGAAAAGTATCACAAACAGGAAGTCGTGATTATTTGTACAGTAAATTAACCTGAAGGAAGGAAGGAAAGGAAGAGGGGAGGGAAGGAAGGAAAGGAAGAGGGGAGGGAAGGAAGGAAGGAAGGAAAGGAAGAGGGGAGGGAAGGAAGAGGGGAGGGAAGGAAGGAAAGGAAGAGGGGAGGGAAGGAAGGATGGAAGGAAAGGAAGAGGGGAGGGAAGGAAAGGAAGGAGGGAAGGACCCAGCTGCTGAGTTCTTATTTTGTATCCCATCAGCACCAATGGACAGAACCGATGTTCCGTCCTTCCCTCCCTCCTTCCTTCTGTCCTTCCTTCTGTCCTTCCCTGCTCCCTTCTTTCCTTCCTTCCCTCCCTCCTTTCCTTTATTCCCTCCCTCCTCCCCTCCTTCTTTCCTTCCTGCCCTCCCTCCCTCCTCCCTTCTTTTCCTTCCTGCCCTCCCTCCCTCTCTCCTTCTTTCCTTCCTTCCTTCCCTCCCTGCCTCCTTTCCTTCCTTCCCTCCCTCCCTCCTTCTTTCCTGGAAGTAGGTCACAGACTAAATCCTACCTGTGTTTTCAGACCAGCGCCGTCCTGAGAGTTTCCCGCCTTCCTCTGGTTCGCTCAGCGCTACAGTCGGTGGCCTCAGCGTACTCGGAGGTCAAAGGTCGGTACCCCCTGCTGGGGCTGATGGGAGGAGTGGCTGAGGTCGGAGTTCGCAACATGTCCCACGAGGCCATGAAGCGAGCTACGCCTGTGCTGCAGAGCCTGGAGCCGCAGTGTACGTGGTCCATGAAATACTAATACTAGTACTACTACTAATACTACTGCCAACAGTACTCCTGGCACTCTAATATCTAATGAGTCCGTGTCGTCCTCTCTGCAGTTGAAGTCGCCAACAGTTTTGCTCTCGTTGGACTCGACCGTCTGGAGAAAAACTTTCCGATACTGAACCAGTCGACAGACGAGGTGTGTCAGAACTAACGGTCCAGACCAGAACCTGGACCGCGTTCAGAAACTTAGGTAAAACAGGTGAACGTTCTGTCACCTGACCTGGAATGAACCTGTACTTCAGGTACCACAGGTAAACAGCTGCAGACCATTTCTATATGAAGAGTCCATTACTGATGATTGATTAATGTTAACGAGTCTTCTTCATGAAGAATTACTCACAGTCCTAGTTACCACAGTCCTAGTTACCACAGGTAGTTACCACAGTCCTAGTTACCACAGGTAGTTACCACACAAACCTGCTGCCTACTCTGTCATCCGGTTACTGCGCTGTACTGAAGTACTTAAGTAAAAGTAGAACTGTAATTTCCTGCAGAAATAGAGTAGTAAAAATACATGTGTGATGTATTTCACGAATCAGTCAGTTCAGATGTGAGGCAGCCAATCAGAGCGCCCCGTTTAAACCCCCCACAGGTAAAATACCACTATCAGCCTTTAGTGGGTTCCTGTTGACCAGGTGTTGTCTCCTGCTGCTCAGGTGTTTGGTCACCTGAGGGACGCCCTCTTCGTGACCCTGGACGACGTGCAGCTGAGGGTGGCCGACGGTTTGGAAGGAGCTCTGGATCACCTGGAGCGTCTAGCTGACGCGGCTCGGGCAGCGCTGCAGCTGCTGCAGGACTCCCAGGTGGGCCGAGCGGCCTCGTCGGGACTGGACGACGCGCTGAGTCGTCTGGAGGACGCCACCGCCTACTACCTGCCCCTCCCAGCCACACTGCGTGAGTACAGGGGCATTGTGGGTAACTGCTGTCAGACTGTGAAGCTCCTCAGCTTCTCTGTGGGTTCAGCGGTTTGGTCCGACACCCGAGTTTCACACGACATGAACCTGGGAGCTGATTCTCCCACCGCGTGTAGCCCCGCAGTAGGTCGACTCTCTGGTCTCTGAACTTTTGACAAAGGAAAGTGGTTCACGTCAGTGGGGGTCCATCTGTTCTCTGCAGCGTGTCATGGACTCGAGGAACCTGGGTGCAGTTAACTGGTTAAATGTTCCCGTTGTTGTTTGTCAGGTCGCGAGTGGGAGATGAGGGTGCAGCAGTACGAGGACGAAGACGAGGATGGTGAGCCCGGTCTGTGGACGAGGGTTCGCAGCCTGCTGCTGCATGTCGGCCTGCAGCTCTATCAGCGCGTGGTGAAGGTCAGGGAGCAGCTGCAGGAAGCCGTCAGCGCTGTGGGAGCCGCTGCAGACAAGGTGAGACCACAGGAAGCTGCACTTACAGCAGTTGGATTGTTCTCTTAGTGAAGACGAGCGGATGCTGATGTTTGTCAAACGTTCTCTCTTCATCTTTTCCATCAACGTGTTTAATTTCTACACCACAAACGCTGACACCTGAAAGCAGGTGGACCTTCACCTGTGGTTCATTCAACCTACAACTAGTCGTCCGATAATCAGGAGACGGGGCGTCGAGTCTGAAACTAAACACACTCACACGAGGGAGGGGGGGCTTGGACAGAAACCAGGTCCCACATTAAAATGTGGGGTCGGTCGGTGTGATGGAAACACCTGTGTGTTCTGCTACAGCTGTGGGGACATTGCGTCCTAAGATGTGATGATCAATGCAGCTCAACGTTTCTGATTTCTATCAACACGTCTCCTCCCAGTTTTCAGGAAACACACAGTGAGTGAGGAGGAACCAGCTGATGTTCCTCTGGGTCACATCTTGATGTAATCAGCATCTGCTCGAGGGAAATACGAGGAACGTTAAATTAGAAACATCAGACAAACATCATGGAAATCATGAAGATCTCTGCAGCCCGACGGGGCCTGGGAAAACACTTGGCCCGGTCCTCCCAATGTTGGACCAGTGTGTGTGTGTGTGTGTGTGTGTGTGTGTGTGTGTGTGTGTGTGTGTGAGAGAGCGGCTACGTGACCAGAGTCACGAACGTTTCTTCACCCGGCTCAAACACACCGAGCTGGATCCGATCGGTCTGAGGTCCAGTACAGAGTCTCAGGTCCAGTCAGACAGGAAACTAAACGTGTGAGCAATGATTAGTGGGAGTAACAGAAAATAATATAGAACTAATTAAAACGTTTTTTTGCTTTGCAGATCATCTCCTCCTGGGGGGGGGGGGGGGTCACAGCTTATCTCTGTCAAACAAACTGCAGGAAAATGAACTTCATTAGAGAAAAATGCTTCGACTTCCTCTGCAGACGAGTCGGACTGAACTGGTTCTGAGCCGACGTGCTGCACGAGCCGTCGGCAGCGATGACAGATAAGACGTCAGACTGACCGAGACCAGACGAGTCCTGGTCTGAGTTTTAGTGCTGAAATCGCTCAGAGCAGATTCGGGTGACAGCAGGTGTTTAAACGGACCACGACACACCGGGAGGATCTGGACCGACGCTGTGGGTTGTTCCAGTTTAAGTCTCAGACTGTTTCTGTTCCCTGCAGGTGGGTCTGGGTCGGGTCCTGGAGCTGGTGGGGGACCTGCTGCAGTTTCTCCAGAGCTTCCTGGTGGCGCTGGTGTACCGAGCTGAGAGACTCCGAGAGCTGACTCTGAACCGGGTCAAAAGTCAGGCTGTCATGTTGGCGGAGCTGAGTCCAATTCGTAAAGTACGGGAGCTCCCGATCCAGATCCAGCAGCTGCTGGGAGACCTGCAGGAGCTGTCCAAGATCCTCCTGCAGCTAGTGATCAACGCCACGCCCCTCTACAACATGGTTAGTCCAGAGGGGAGGGGGCACCAGAAACACACCTGGGGGTGCAGTTAGATGGCATGAATCTGGTTCCAAATCTGGTTTCGTGGAACCTGAATCCTTTCAATCCTTCTGTTTAGGGCTAAAGTTCCCCAGCCTTTCTAAGAACTACAGACCAGTCCCTCAGAACCATTATCAACGAGAACCCAAGTTCTTACTTATCAAGAGTTTTTAACCAACATGGAACCAGATCCAGAGCAGAGGTGTCAGAACCACTTCCTAAAGGGCCGTGCAGTTCTTCACGAGTCTTTGGGATTTGCTGTCTCTGGTTGAAGCTTGTCTCAAATTATCACCAGGTATCATCTAAAAACCAGTTTTCGAACTTCAGAGGTCAAAAAAGAAAACCAGGGTTGGGTTACGAATGCCCCTCCATTAAAACGAGCGGGTCAGTCACGGTCCAGAACAGAACAGAACAGAACAGTGTATCTGGAAACTTCTAAACATGAAGTGTTTGTGTTTCAGCTGCAGCAGCCGTCGGACCAGGAGGTGGAGGATTTCCTGAACCAGGAGGGTTTTTCGTCTGACAGCTCGTCTCGACGCAGCTCCGCTAACAGCCTCTTCCTGAAGGCCATGGACGGACGTCCTCGCCGTCGCCGGAGTCTCTACTCACTCGCCGCCCGAGCAGCCGGGGGCCCTCAGAGCCCCGATCCCCCCAACGACCGATGCCCGAGCCTGAAGGACCGACCTGCTTCGGAGGCCGAAGACTCGCCCGGCCCGTCCAATGACGGCGTCCGGCGTCGACAGTCGTCCACCGAGCTGCTCCTAGCTCCTCTCAAACAGTTCGTCACTCAGAGCCAGAAGGCCTTCGAGTACCTGAGCCCCAACTCCCCTGACACCACCAGCTCACCTGACACCACCAGCTCACCTGACAACACCCTCGACTCCTCCCAACAGCACACTGAGGTTTGATCCCACCCCCCGTCCGCCACCTGTCAGAGCCCGTAGTTCCTCCTCCACCAATCACAGCCTCCGATCGCAGAACCTGCTTAAATCACTCGGTTCTCTGAAAAGACCAGATAAAGACAGGAAACCGTTTCTTCTTCAGCCACAAACAAACAAACAGTTTCATGTTCTGTAGTTTAGAACTTTAAACAACTTATTCATTTACTTATTGTGGAAAATGAGAAGAATCATGTTGGTGGCTAGTTTTAGGACTTTGATCATACTCATGAATAAATACATTACAATACATTCTGAGAGGTTAAAACTTTATTTATCGTCCTTCGATTGGCTCATTCTGGTTTTCACATGTTCACAGAAACGTTTCAGCTGAATAAATGAGTTGTTTTTGGCTCCTCGAGGCCACCATACTTTAACCACATTCATTTTCTCTGATCTTTTTAGAAGTTTGTTCCTCTTTAATCTTATGACTGAGTTAAATCATGTTAAGTCGCTGACATGTTGGAATAAAGCTTGTTGTGCTCCGACGCTGTTCATAGTGTTTTATCAAGAAAAGCTCACACACACACACACGTTTCACTGTACGTACATCAACACTGAAATAAGTGCAGACCTGCACGTAAACAGATCCTCCTGAAGTGATTGAGGTTCAGCCGTCATGACTCACGCGTTAATCAGCTTTAATTAATGTGTCACTTTGTGTTTGACGTCCAGCTGCAGGTTAACTAGTCTGCAGATTCATCCTGTGAGGAACACAAATCTCTTGTCAGCCCCTCGGACCAGAATGGGGGTCCACTACAATCCTTGTGTCCAGTCTCCTCGTTACCTTCTCCCTCCACAGCTTTCCCTTCTACTCAGCTCGTTTCTTTCCAAACACGGCCGACACGCTCCTGATGATCCCTCGGACGCCGGCGCTGCTCTTCCTCAGCGCCCGAGTCTCTCTGACGAGATCGACCAGCTGGTAGAACACCAGCAGGACGCCGTGGTACGTCTCAGCCGCCGACACCTCGAAGAAGCCGCAGCGCTCCAACAGAGCCAGCAGCCGACCCTCCTCGCTGGAGACGCCACGGTGATGCTGCAAGTCCCGTTTGTTCCCAACGATGACGACGGGAACGGACTTCCTGCTGCGACGGATCTGCTGCAGCTGCTGTCGCACCGAGTCGAAGCTGCCGCGGTCACAGATGCTGTAGACCAGGATCACCCCGTCTGCCCACTGCAGCCGTTTGTCGCTGAGGGAACCGGCCTGGAAACAAAACACAGATCAGTTCTTCTCTAGAACCAGATCCACCTTTTTTCAGAGAAACAACAGCAGGACTCTGCAGCAGTTCCACAAAGTACAGGAGCTGTGAGGTGGTTCTGGTTTCTTCTGATCTGTGGATTTTCTGTTTACTGTTCAACGTGCCCCGTCAGTGACGCTGTGTGTGGACCGGCAGTCTCAGGTGAGTTCTGTACCTGTGTGGACTGAGAGTCCCAGATGTTGAAGCAGATCTCCTGACCGTCGATCTTGTCCACTCGACTGTAAACCGACTCTGAAAACACACAAGTCTGATTTACTACAGATTACTCAGTATTGTAGTTAAGTACTACTGAGGTACTTGTACTTAACAGTAGTAAACACATATTGTACTTTTCCTCCATGAGACAGATGCAGATTGTCAATATAAAATCTACTGAGCTAATGAATGCTGGTGTTTGTGTACTCTGGCACTCCGACTGCAGTACATGTACTAAACTTGGAGTACACAGTGTACCACAGACGACGCAGTACTGACAGAAACAAAAAACTCACCGATGTCTCCATACTCTCCGATAAATCTTCGGGTCAGAAATCTGACGGTCAGAGCTGCGGAGACAAACTCTGTGTTAACTGAAGAACTGATTCATAAAATCCAATTCACTTGAACGAGTGCAGTAATTCTACTTCAGAGTATTTTTATCCTACCCGACTTGCCGACGTCGTGAGCTCCCAGCAGCAGGATGTTTGCCTCCACCTGCTGCTGGTTTCCCTCCATCACCTCCACCCGACTGTTCGCCTCCACCACCATCCGCTCTGGCGTCACAGGATTCTTAAGGGGGGGTCAGCTCCTGATCTCTAACAGGTTCTTTGGAGTTTCTGGTCTCTGTTTGGTCTTTATATATGGTCCGTGAGGGGGGCAGGTCTTTGGGCTGTGAGCCACACCCCCAGGATGTGGACTCATCAGTGCTGATCTGGACTAAGATCATAGCTCCTGTCTGGTGCCTAAATCTCCTCTCTGATGTAGAAACAGTAAAAAAAAAAATCAAGTGTCTGCAGGTTGGTTCCTCTGTGAGTTCCAGCTACTAAAGCAGCAGAACCTGAGGATGTTCCCGACACGTCAGAGGAACGTGCGGTTCCGTCAGTCCACACTAAAAAATTTAATCTGAATATAAATGATAAGAACTTAATAAAACATGCAGCAGGTGAAGCCTGAATCGTCCTGAAGCTCCGTCAGCATTTCAACATTTAAAGATCAATTGTTTCCTTTCAGTCTCAGTTCTTAACCTGAACGAACCTGCTGCTCGTGGCAGGAAGAGGAACTGGAGACATGTTCGTTCCCACGTTAATAACTTGGCTAATAACAGACTCTTTTGGTTCCGGTGTCATCTTCTCACTCCTGCTCCGTGTCTTTCTTTGGCCTCTTAACAGCCGAGCTTCCCAGAAACTGTCGCAGCCTCTTCCTCGTCTGCTTCAGATTGGACTCCACGATGATGTCTGACCCCGGGCTCGGGGGAGTCGACAGCGACGGATGAAGATCTGAACCGAACGTCTTCAACAACCTGCTGTGAAAACTCTTCTGCAGTTTGTTCAGAGCGTCATCCTGAAGAAAACAATCAGCATTCATCATTAAAAACTGACCCAGCACCGGACTAATAAAGCAATCATCAATATCAGAGTTCAATCAGCCGGCTGTGATTGACAAAAACTCTCTGGAGCCTCTGCGTCGAAAGAGGAATCAAATCGAATCACTGACAAGTTTCCTGGAATTTACAACCGACATTACTGTTAAAAACTATATAAACTGCTCTTTAAACCCAACATGAAGCCGCTCATTCTCAGATAATAAATGCTGAACTTGTGGTTCTGTGGTAACAAGGTTCCCGTTCCTCGTCAGAACAAAGGAGGACAAACAGGCAGATATGATCTGAGCTCTGGACAACACGTTACTCTACTGATAATCAGAGTTGAACAACGTGCGTCGTCATCAAAAAGCTGCAGCACCTGTGAGGATGGCTGCTGCTTCAGTAAACTCCAGACGTCGGACAGAAACTCTGCAGCTGTTGCATAAGGAGAAGAGCGACGGAGGGTCAGACGCTCCGATATCAACTTCAGGTGAGACTGAAAACAGGAAAAAAACAAAGGTCATCATCAGAGAAAAACAGACAGTGTTAGAGCGCCACCTGCTGGATTGACGGTTACACTACAGAGAAAAACCTACAGTCTAAACTACACGTATGTGAACACATCAGCTCCTGAAATGCTGCTGTGAGCAGACTGTAATAAGAGGATGAAGAAACTGGACGAGAGGATTCCAGACTGGATCTGATAAACAGACCTGAGGAAGTCGACTGCAGCCTTCAACCTTCAGGTGCAGCAACAGACTCTCACACCGCTGAAACAGACAAAACACACGTCGGTTTCAAAGCTTCCATCTAACTGTCAAATAAATTAAAATAGGTTTGGACTCTGACCCGCTGGTCCAGCAGACTGAGACAGGGACCCCGTGGTCTTTGTGGTCTCTCTGAGCTGTAGGGGTCTGAGGGGTCCGACAGGTCCTGACACAACGAACAGACCCACTTGGACCTGTAAGACAAAGACAATCATTTCTGTAATCATCAGGTTGGGATGGACTCCAGAATCAGGTCTAAAACCGACCTCAAGTCCTGTTGACAGCAGCTGAGATACTTCAAAATACAAAAATAGAAATAAATAAAGTCAAGTGGCCTAAACTCTACTTCACTCTCCAAAAGCATATTTCTGTTCACGGTACGTCGGTGTGCTGGGCAATAAAAATACAGTTTCAGGAGTTTTGAATTTCTACTTCCTCAAACAGTCAGTGTGAGTCTTCGACACAACAAGAAACCGCAGTTCTAATTTCTGTGTTCATTTACTGATGAAACTCTCTTCACACTTTAGTGTATAATTTATATTTCAAACTAGTTTCTCCTCAGAACAGTGTCTGTCACTGATTTGTGACTGCGGCACCATTTAATCTCTTCTAAAGTAAAGTGGTTCACTGTACGTGAAGTAGTCGGGGACACCTGAAGACCACCAAGCTCTTTGTTTCCTTGTTTCACATTAGAAAAGGTGAAGTGATTCTCACCAAATGTCAGGTCCAACAGGCGGAGTGTGACAGTCCCTGTGATACGCTCGACCACAGGATAAACAGATTATGGAGCCATTAGCTGATCCACAGGCAGAGCAGGAAACTAACTGCAGGGTCACAGGAGACTCCGGGGACGACGGCTCTGACGAATCCTTACAGTCATTGGAGACGGGAGCAGCACTGGACTGTGACACAGGTGGAGTAATTCAGTTAGAGTCTTTGGTCCTTTAAAACCTCTTTATGACGCCATTGATGCTCAATGTTTCACTAGAGGAGACGTCCGACTACAGAAACTCTCAGACCTCATTCTGACCCATCTGGACATAATAATTATAATTATTATTCTTACTATTTTCACCACTAGGCTACGACTTTGAATCACCTGGTTAGGTAAAGTTAAAAACATCATGACCGACAGGTGAAGTTCTACCTGAGAGTCCTCGCTTAGCTCTTCCAGGTAGATCTCATCTTCAGAGTCTCCGTGGACCAGACGAAAACTAGGGAGGGGACATCCAGGTCGAGCTGGGGAGACGGGCAGTCGGAACAGAGACACTTTGGGTTGCCACTGGCTCAAACTGTGTTCCCGCTGTCTCATCACAGACTTTGCTTCTTCAGAGTCGCTGTCCGACGTTTCACACGCAGATCCTGCAGGTTCAGTTTCTTCACACACAGTGGACGTCGGTTCATTCTCTGCAGGTTCCCGCTGCCTCGCCTCCACCTGTCGGACACTGTGATCACAGGCGGAGTCCGCCACTGCCTTCACCACGAGACTCTGCTGCTCTTGTTTCAACAAGGATGAATCCGGGCTGGTGTCAGGGATGAGAGGCTGAAGGGAGTATGGGGCTGTGTCCTGACCCTGTCCCACAGAGACCCCATTTTCTGCAAAGACCACACGAAGTATCTGAGGACTGCCAGAGGCCGAGGGGACCTTTCCCAGATCAATGTTTGTCATCAGGTTGCAGTGTTTCTGCTGTTCAGGGGCAATGGAGATCTGAGGCACAGCTGAAGGGAGGGAAACAGTCAGGACAGCACCGGGCTTGTTCTGATGTGGAGGGGGTGCCTGGTGCAGAACTACAGACTGTGGCAAGGGGGTGAAGACAGTAGACAGACGAAGAGGAACCCTTTGAGGGGAGGAACCCCTTGATGTGACCGAACCAGACTTGACAGGTGGCAGGGTCAAGTGAAAAGCAGAAACGGGCTGGATGCATTTTATCTGCACCTGGCCCAAGGTCGTGTTCAGGTGAGATAACGTCTTCACAGTCCAGGAGGACAGAGGCCGGACCGCCGGAACAACGCTGACCGTGTTGGCCGGGACAAAAGGAAGTTTGGATTGCTTGAAGTTCTGGCAGGAAGAGACATTAAGACTCAGCCGAGAGGATAGAGGTGCAGCACAGGTGGGGGTCAAAGAAGAGGAGGTGGAGCATGACGGGGACGACAATGGAAGCGCCACCTGATAGGACCAGGACGTCCCCAATGACACAGAGTCACTGGTGGTTCTAGTCTGAGGGAGTGGCTTGCAGGCGAGTGCTACACTGGTGGAGATAGGAGGGGCTACAGTGAGCAAGGCAGTGGACACAGTGGAAGGAGGGGGGGGGGGGGGAGTGACCGTGCAGGGATTTCCCAGAAGAAGCCAGATGGTTGACAGTGACATGGGAGCTGGGACAGGTGGATGTGAGGGAAACAGGAATAGCAGAGGAAGAAGGTGGGAGACATAACTGACCTGACACAGAACGGAAGTTTACTGGAGCACCAGAGCTACAAATACTCGGGGCCCCAGTCTGTGGGAAAGTTCTGCAGGACTGTGGGAGGCTGGCCGAGGTGGGGGGAGTGGCTGAGAAAGAAGTGGACAAAGTAGAATAGGAGACGGAGCTGGAGCATGATGCAGAGGAGGACTTCAACAACGGTACCAGGCCGTTTACTGGAGCCAGTGAACTGGTGTCCAGACTGGTGGTGGTGGGAGGAAGGATGATGGGGGAGGCGGAGGAGGAGGTGCGTGAATTGTCTTGGTCCTTATTGGAGGTTTGGAATGGGACCCAGGTAACTTCAAGTTTTCCTGGAAACCAAAACATATAAGTGTCAGCAGCTGATGAAAGCATTAGACGAGTCATTACCCCTGGGTACCACTCTACGACAAACTAAATGGAAACTGGAGGGGAGACTGGCTGCTCGCTGGCAGCGTTTTCAGCACCACCCTGAGGTTTTCGGTGTTTATCGTTTGTTGCACCTGAAGGAGCCGTATGACACAGCTTCTCCTCATTCACACAAAAGAAACCAAGTCGTTTGTTACACAAGTTTTTTTTTTTTTGATCAGCGATTAATCCACCAACTGCACGGGATAATGAGTATAGAAGATTTCATGACGGACAGGAAGCAGGAGTGAAGCTGGGAAAATCACATCCAGTCCACAGAGAGTTGGCACTGACCGTAAGTAAATAATTTGTCAATCAGCAGATTGAGGCCGGATGACTGGTCGATAAAAGTGTGAATAAGTAGATGAGTAGATTAATAACATGACAGCTTACCAAAGTTTAAAAGGGTCTGTATTGAGTTACTGTCAGTGACAACCTTCATCTGAGACATCTTCTGAGGAAGAGACAAATCCTGATCTGGAAGATCCTTCAGCTGAGACTCAATCTGGGGAAAAAACACAAGATCAAACATGTTCTATGTCACTTTGTCTGTTTAATGAAGTAAAAATGTATTTATGTTTAATCCTTTGAATAAACGCCCGCTGGTTTGTAGTTTGTATCATCAGACTGACAGCAGCAGTCTGTCGCATTTAACATCATGTTCTAACTAGCAGCAGGGAAGATAAATAAAACCAGAACAAACTCAAAACCACAGATATCTGTAAGGCAAAGATCAGAACAGAGATCCACACAGTCCACAGCAAATGTCATACCTGCTGACTTTTAGCCCTCAAACCCATCTTACCTGTGCTCTGTATGTCAGCAGGGTCTTCAGGTCCTTAGTGTTTTTGGCTTTTTCTGCAGCTTCATCCACTTCCTGTTGATTCTGCTGCAGCTGCTTCAGTTTCATCATCCTCCTCTGAATTTGTTCACGTTCAGACTTGTGCACGTTCTGCTCACAAACAAAAACATTTACATCCACCGAGCTGTGAAACAAGTCGAACTCAGATTTACGAATCAAACTACAAAATAAATAAAATGATGTTCATATGCATCATCATCTGTAAACCTCGTAATGAAAATCTTCTCAACTATGAGTGAAACTTCAGGGTAAATTCTAGAACAACGTTCAACCACAGCTCAGTGAAAACACCTAAACTAAAACCACAAACACTTCAGTCCAGCACCGTTATGTTTAAATCACTGGTGGCAAGCTCAAAGTTCTGTTGGGAGTGGGGCGGTTACGGTCCATCGATTCAATACAAAATCTGCTTTGAAACCAGGACTGACGATGTGAATGTTCTTCAGTTCATCAGCATTTTGTGGTTTCAGTCACTTTTCAGAGAAAAAGAAAATTTAAATATTCCAACGAGTCACATTTTCTGTTTTATTTCACAGAAAACTGAATCTCTGGATTTGAACTGATGTTCAGACAAAACAATGTCACACTGAACTCACAAAGTTCAGTTCCAGCTGTTCTATTTCCTCACAGTGATAAAACAGAAAAGGAAAAGCTATGAAAAATCACCTCAATCTCTTTGATTAGGATGTTCATCCTTTGCTGCAGGTGCTGTAGAAAGACACTGTAGGACTGCGGCAGCTCAGCCTTCAGACGAGACTCGTGCTGAACAATGTCCATCAGCCTGAAACACCAGGAGGTTTCGATTTAGAGCTTCTGCTGCAGTTTCCTTCAAAAACTAGACAAGCTTCCTTCAAAACACAGCTTTTGTCTCAAAGTGTCTAACTAAATTCATTTTTGCTGTAAGTTGCAGCCTTGTAACGGAGGATGCCGAAACATTGAGTCAACAATAACTCGTAAAGAACTTCTTCTAAACAACTCTGTACATCACAGTGACCAAATATTCAGAGGAGCAGCATCAAATATTATAAATTTATCTCTGTACCTGGTCTCCATGTCCCACAGAGTGCGTCTCACTGTGTCTCTCTGTGCTCTGACTGGCTGAACCTGTTCCTCCAGCTGCTTCTTCAGCTTGTCCAGTGCTTCACTGACAAACTCGTACCTGAGAGTAGGAGACAGGTGACGTCTTCACATCTTGTTCTGTCTAAAAATACACAAACTACTCCAATGTGTAGCCCGTGTACCTGTGGCTCATGTGGCTCATGAGCTGACAGTCTCGACAGGTGAGCTGGTTACAAGTGAAGCAGAAGAGTTTGAGAGGCTCAGACGGGTGGAGTCTGCAGAACTTGGTGGGAGGGGTGGAGACGTCTCCTGAAGAGAGAAACAGAGACAGATATGGCGGAAGTAAGACCTGCTGTGATCTTCAGGAGTTTCCAGCAGCACAGAGACACTGACTTAGCACAATGTAATTCTGCACATGAAAAGAGGGGGGTGCTGCATAACACCACGACCCCTGTTCCACTTCCTGATAACAAAGAAGGCGTCTTTCTCTAGTTCGCCTCTGAACTTTCACCAAACATGAGTTTTAAAGTAAACATCCGGGAACTGATTTACCCATCAGGATTATTTCTACACCACTTCAGAGACCCCAGAGAAACTAAACCCTAACAACATTATCAATTAGCAACTGTGTGGACATGTAATTAATTATGTATCTCTCCCTGTCTGAAGGAGTCGTACATGTTGTGACTAGATATCCATTTCTCACAGTTCCCCAGTCAGCCATATGTCTACACGTCCATAGAAGTGCTACACCTTTAGTTTTGTTGATTAATTTCAAACGACATGTTAATGGATTTAATTCTGATGAGACATGTTTATGGTGTTAGAAAGTTCCAAAATTAATATTCACCCCTGCAGTTTCTCAAAGAAAGTCTGCGTTTTTCTGACCACAGCACCAAGGATCAGGTTTGGAATTAGTGGTTTAACTAATCCAGGCTGATGTTAATGCTCATCCTGGAAAGGTTTGTGCTTCAACATAAAGTGAAAATCAGTAGCGAGTGAAAACCATCACCAGGATGTGTTTGACTGGCTCTGTGTAGGAGAGAGGTCAGTGTGTTGGAAACATATCTGTTTATGTTAGACCTTACTGAAAATCTGTGTTGACATACAGCACAGCACTGATCTGTCCTCTACCTCAGGCTCATGGGTCTTAACAGCATTTGCTGTGTGGATTTGAGCACATTGCAGTGAGAGAACGACATGATGAGCAGATTCAAACCAAACCTGAAACTATATAAGCTGTGACTCAAACACAAAGGATTCAGTTTGTCTGACCTGCAGGCGGCTGGTTGAGCAGCCTGTGTGACCTGGTGACCGAGACTCTTCGATGTGCGGAAACACAGTCGTGGCAGAGAGGTTCCAGACAGTCCAAACACCAGCAGCTGAAGGAGGCGGCGTCACAGCTGCCGCACTGAAGAGACAGAACAGTGAGGAGACTGGATGTGAGGATGATGGCCACAGGTACAAAGGACCTCCTGTGGTTCTCTGAGGAGCACTTAATGTTAATCAGTCTCTGGCTGAACATGCTCCTCTGTCCAGCAAACACACTATCGAGTGGGTGGGAGGGATTGTCCAGGATTGAGAGGAGTTTGGACAGCATCCTCCTCTCAGCTACAAGATGTAGAGGGTCCAGCTCCACCCCAAGAACAGAGCCAGCCCTCCTAATCAGTTTGTTTAGTCTGTTAGTGTCTGCCACCTTCATGTTGCTGCCCCAGCAGACCACAGCATAGAAGATGTGGATACGGCTTCAAGTTGTTCAAATGTGCGAGAATCGTGACAAACTGCTTCGGTGGCCAAAGGTCATTGTGACCTCACGTGGCCCAGTCTCTTTAAAGGTATATCTCAAAAACACCTGCAGGGAATTCCATTACATCTGCTTGGAAACTCACAAACTTACATACGAGTCTAAACAGACATGCACGTAAACTACAACTACTGGTTAGTGGAGGCTGTAAACAGCTGCACGACAGGATGCAAGTCTAAGTAAATAAAGTGATTTTATTTATTAAAGGTGTTATTAAAAGGTATAGTACTTGTACTATACTATTGTATTTCCATCTCATTTATCTTACCACTGTAATTACTTTACAGATTCTGATTAATATTACTGCAGCTTGAGCTCAGAGGTTCTGAATCACTGAGCAAAAATCAAACCCAGCTCCATATTTATCAGCTGCATAATTAAAGTATTTAACACATCACTGCAGCGGTAATAATTATCTATACTGCATAATAAGTACTTTTATATTCTAACTGTATGTTAACGGAAATACTTATACTCAAGTAACACTAGTAAAAGTACAGAATTACAACACTACACTATAGTTTTGAACCATCTCAACAGGTCCAGGACCAGATTTTGAGTTACCTGGATGAGGGTTCTTCCGGAATTTTCTGTTTCCATGGTGAGTTTGGAACTCGTGTCCTGGAACACAAAGACAGAGGAATGAAGTGACACCAACAAAACACACTCTGAACACACATATTAAACCGCACAAGTAGAATCGGACTCTTCATCCATCCACAGAATGTGGATGTTTATGAGCGTGGATCAAGATAACAAATTAATCCACCAAGGACAAAGCGCCAACTTGCATTTATTTTTAAAGTGGAGACTTATATTAAAAAAATGCAATTATTCATCCAACATGAACCTAGCACTGGATAATAATAATAAGCTCATTTAATCTGAGTTCATAAAAGACAATACGCAATAGTGAAAATCCACTGTGGGGAGATGATCCCACTGATTTCTGGAATCAGTGAACAAACTCAGAATGGAAAAGTGCCAGACAGAGACGGAAAGAGACAGCCGATCATACACTTTTTATTAGTGAGTCAAAAGGAATTTCTGAAGTAATGGGGTCACAATAATGAGACTGGAACTTGCAATGAACATGTAAAAATAGAGATCAAGAGAAATAAAGGTGTAAATAATGATTTGGAGATAAATAAAAAAGAGAAAGCATGAAGGGGGAGCAATGAAATGGGCAGCAAACAGGGGACTGCATCTAGCATGAACACAGGTCATCTGTGTCATACTTCATACCTACATCTGTGTGTGTACAGGAACTGGGGGAACTGTTCATCCTGACTGCAGCTTTTAGTCTCTGGCCCTGCAGCTCACTTGTGATCCATTAGAGCTCCAGACATTAAGGGGACAGTGGACTGAGGCGTCCTGGTGATTTCAAACAAACCAGACAGTTTCAGCAGAAGTGAATGAGAAACTAAATAAACTGATTAATAACAGTCACTGATGTTGGGTAGCAGAGATGATAACTACTGTGCTACTCGATCTCAGTGCAGCTTTCGACACCATTGACCATAGTATTCTCCTTCACAGACTAGAAAATGTTGTTGGAATTAGGGGAACGGCCCTCTCCTGGCTTAGGTCCTATTTGACTGATCGTTATCAGTATGTAGATCTAAATGGCGATTACTCCACATGCTCTCCAGTGGAGTTTGGTGTTCCACAGGGTTCAGTTTTAGGCCCCCTGCTTTTTTCCCTCTACATGCTTCCTCTGGGCAACATTATCCGTAAACATGGTATTAACTTTCATTGTTATGCTGACGACACACAGTTATATGTTTCATCAAAACCAGATGAGATCAAACTGCTTAATAAAGTTGAGCAATGTGTAAAGGATATACGAGACTGGATGCTAATTAACTTCCTTCTGCTAAATCCTGATAAGACAGAAGTACTAGTTATAGGATCATCTGCAGCTAGAAGCAAGATGTTAGACCACACCGTAACTCTAGATGGCCTTTCCGTTACATCTAGTGCAACAGTCAAAGACCTTGGTGTGATTCTAGATTCCAGTCTTTCATTTGAAGCTCATGTAGATAATGTCACCAGGACAGCTTTCTTTCACCTCAGAAATATTGCCAAGATAAGGAATATTTTGTCACTAAATGATGCAGAAAAATTAGTCCATGCTTTCATCACCTCTAGGTTGGACTACTGTAATGCCTTACTGTCTGGCTGTTCAACCAGGTGCATAAACAAGCTTCAGTTAGTTCAGAATGCAGCAGCGAGAGTCCTCACTCGAACCAGAAGATACGATCACATCTCGCCTATCTTATCTACACTTCATTGGCTCCCCGTGAAATTTCGCATTGATTTTAAAATACTACTTTTGACATTTAAAGCATTAAATGGTCTTGCGCCGCATTATCTAAGTGAACTGCTAGTGTCTTATGATCCACCACGCCTACTTCGCTCAAAGGATGCTGGCTGCCTGTCAGTACCTCGTATCCTAAAAACTACAGCTGGGGGCAGAGCTTTTTCTTACAAAGCCCCAAAGTTATGGAATAGCCTTCCAAATAGCGTTCGGGACTCAGACACAGTCTCAGTGTTTAAGTCTAGGCTGAAAACCTACCTATTTAGTCAAGCATTTGAGTAAATAGATCTGGGAAGGACTCATGGACGTAGAGCATTATGGTGAACTGGTATGTTTAGATGCTGTCTTCCCAACTCTCACTGATCACTCGGGTTTGTTGATGGTGAAGTGTTTCGTTGCTCTACATCCCAGTGCGCCCTCATGTCTGTGTTTTCTTCTGAACCCACCCTTTTAGTTAGGCTGTCATAATTAGTCCTGCCGGAGTCCCTGCTGCACTACACTAAATATACATTCACCTCAAACTTTATCTGACTGTGAATACAACTAACTGCAATCTCTCCTCTTCTCTCTCTTTCCCTCTCCCTCTCTCTTTTCCCTCTTCCTGTCTCTCTGTCGTGAAGGCATGAAGCATGAAGGGGGAGCAATGAAATGGGCAGCAAACAGGGGACTGCATCTAGCATGAACACAGGTCATCTGTGTCATACTTCATACCTACATCTGTGTGTGTACAGGAACTGGGGGAACTGTTCATCCTGACTGCAGCTTTTAGTCTCTGGCCCTGCAGCTCACTTGTGATCCATTAGAGCTCCAGACATTAAGGGGACAGTGGACTGAGGCGTCCTGGTGATTTCAAACAAACCAGACAGTTTCAGCAGAAGTGAATGAGAAACTAAATAAACTGATTAATAACAGTCACTGATGTTGGGTAGCAGAGATGATAACTACTGTGCTACTCGATCTCAGTGCAGCTTTCGACACCATTGACCATAGTATTCTCCTTCACAGACTAGAAAATGTTGTTGGAATTAGGGGAACGGCCCTCTCCTGGCTTAGGTCCTATTTGACTGATCGTTATCAGTATGTAGATCTAAATGGCGATTACTCCACATGCTCTCCAGTGGAGTTTGGTGTTCCACAGGGTTCAGTTTTAGGCCCCCTGCTTTTTTCCCTCTACATGCTTCCTCTGGGCAACATTATCCGTAAACATGGTATTAACTTTCATTGTTATGCTGACGACACACAGTTATATGTTTCATCAAAACCAGATGAGATCAAACTGCTTAATAAAGTTGAGCAATGTGTAAAGGATATACGAGACTGGATGCTAATTAACTTCCTTCTGCTAAATCCTGATAAGACAGAAGTACTAGTTATAGGATCATCTGCAGCTAGAAGCAAGATGTTAGACCACACCGTAACTCTAGATGGCCTTTCCGTTACATCTAGTGCAACAGTCAAAGACCTTGGTGTGATTCTAGATTCCAGTCTTTCATTTGAAGCTCATGTAGATAATGTCACCAGGACAGCTTTCTTTCACCTCAGAAATATTGCCAAGATAAGGAATATTTTGTCACTAAATGATGCAGAAAAATTAGTCCATGCTTTCATCACCTCTAGGTTGGACTACTGTAATGCCTTACTGTCTGGCTGTTCCACCAGGTGCATAAACAAGCTTCAGTTAGTTCAGAATGCAGCAGCGAGAGTCCTCACTAGAACCAGAAGATACGATCACATCTCGCCTATCTTATCTACACTTCATTGGCTCCCCGTGAAATTTCGCATTGATTTTAAAATACTACTTTTGACATTTAAAGCATTAAATGGTCTTGCGCCGCATTATCTAAGTGAACTGCTAGTGTCTTATGATCCACCACGCCTACTTCGCTCAAAGGATGCTGGCTGCCTGTCAGTACCTCGTATCCTAAAAACTACAGCTGGGGGCAGAGCTTTTTCTTACAAAGCCCCAAAGTTATGGAATAGCCTTCCAAATAGCGTTCGGGACTCAGACACAGTCTCAGTGTTTAAGTCTAGGCTGAAAACCTACCTATTTAGTCAAGCATTTGAGTAAATAGATCTGGGAAGGACTCATGGACGTAGAGCATTATGGTGAACTGGTATGTTTAGATGCTGTCTTCCCAACTCTCACTGATCACTCGGGTTTGTTGATGGTGAAGTGTTTCGTTGCTCTACATCCCAGTGCGCCCTCATGTCTGTGTTTTCTTCTGAACCCACCCTTTTAGTTAGGCTGTCATAATTAGTCCTGCCGGAGTCCCTGCTGCACAATTCTAAATATACATTCACCTCAAACTTTATCTGACTGTGAATACAACTAACTGCAATCTCTCCTCTTCTCTCTCTTTCCCTCTCCCTCTCTCTTTTCCCTCTTCCTGTCTCTCTGTCAAGCTACACGTCATTCCACCCTTTGCCCTCTGGACCTGTCTGACTCATCCTGATGCCCAACTTCTGGCTGGAGATCTCGTCGCCTGGATCCACCGTTTGCCCTTTGGGATGCGTTTGGAGACTGGATTGGTCACAAGCTACTATGATGTCGGTCCTGGCCTCGGCGGACGTCGGAAGCTGTTTCTTGGAGGTCTCGACTCAACGCTCGATAGTCAAGGAATGGAACGAGTCTGCCTGCAATAACTAACTGGACTCCATATTAACTTAAAAGACTTTAACTGTTATACTGGACTGCTGCCTACACAGCATGTAATCACCCATATGAGGATGGGTTCCCTGTTGAGTCTGGTTCCTCTCAAGGTTTCTTCCTGTTGCCTTCTCAGGGAGTTTTTTCTTGCCACCGTCGCCCTCGGCTTGCTCATCAGGGACAATCTGATTATTATGACTCATACACATTCACTGTTCATGTACTGTTCTTTGGTTGTGTAAAGCTGCTTTGTGACAATGTCAATTGTAAAAAGCGCTCTACAAATAAAATTGAATTGAATTGAATTGAATAAGCTAACGTTAGCTGGCTACCGGGTGCAGGTTAGATGGACTGTGCGAACAAACAGTCACAGAAAGAATCATGAATAAAACTGAGTCTGAATCCTGGGAGCTTCTTTTCTGTTCAGGTAGACGGGACAGGTGTGTAACAGTCAGGTAGCAGTTGTAGACAGGTACTAAGTGTCCTCTTTTTCTCTTGTTCTTTCCTGGTTGTGGTTCCTTTCTGTCTGTTTTGAGAACAATGGTAATGAGGTAAAATAATTTCCCTCTGGGATTAATAAAGTTTTTTGAATCTTGAATCTTCAGTAGCTCTAATAAATCTAAGACCAGACCAGTCCAGGGCCTAAATCAACTACAGCACGAGTTTACTTCTATTCAGATTAGTTCTATGAAGACACATAAACGGACAGAACGACTGGGAAGAGTTTAAGTTACCTCCTCGACATGTGAAGCCGCTTTTTTCTGCATTAAAACCTACAGTTGTTGAGAAACGTTAACTTTCTAAAAGTTAAAGCTAACGAACTGTTAGCTCTCGAACTGTTAGCTCACGAACCGTTAGCTCTCGAACCGTTAGCTCTCGAACTGTTAGCTGTGAACTTAACGTACACTCACCGGACTCCCGCCGGTAGGAAACGTGACAACGATGCTGGTTCTAAACGAAAAGATCAGAACCAACATCCACACCAGTTCCAGTTTGGACACCTCGTGTTTTTCAGCAGCTCCCGGTCCAAGTCGCTGTGGAACACGAACCGAACTCCGCCGAAAAAAGTACTTTTCTGAACGGAAGTCGGGAAGAACCAATAACGTGCGAGCGGCTGGTCACGTGACGGACGGACACAGTCGAAGTTTGCCGAATGTTCTGAATTCTGGGATTTTTGTCCTTAATCGATGATTTTTAATTGTTTTATTTTTAATTGTTTTATTGTTTTAATTTGTCACTTTAAAAGTTAAAGTGACAAATTAAATAACTTCGAATGAAAAAGTCCAAAATATATAATAGATTTGGGTCATGTTCTTCATACATGTATCACCAAATGTTCCTAATTAGATTGATAATCTGACACAAATCTGGATTTTCTTTTCTTTTCTTGGTTTTAAAATATATTTGCATCTGTTGTCATGGCAACAATCCCTTAACCCGAATGTGAAAGGAGGCAGTTTTTATTAACAGTGAACTAGATCCAGGATGAGACTTAATCAGGAACTGGTTTTTCACTGTCTGAATCTGAATCTGAATCTGTCGACAGTATCATCCTGTAGCTGCTGCATCAGGTTCAAAGTCCTGACTCTTACCTACAAACTCCCTCATCCTGGTCTACAGTCCCTCTCACTCACTGCACTTTGCAAGTGAACTACGTCTTGTGGTCCACGCTCAGAAGCCTCAAAGTAAACTTTCAAAAACAAATCTTGCACTTTCACCTCATGGAACTGAAACAGTTCCTACAGCTCTTTACTTTAAAGTTCTTTTCATTGACTTCTTATATCTTCTCTTGTACCTCACTGTAAGTCGCTTTGGATAAAAGTGTCTGATAAATTGTCAAATGTAAATGTTCCCACACTGCGGCTCAGTTTCCATCTGTAAAGTAAAACTAAACCATGCTTGATTTGAATCAAATTTGTTTGGAGGATGAACATTCATTAAGCAGAAGGATCAGAAGTACAGCATTAATCAAATAATTAGTTCAACTGTAGAAACATGTTGATGGTAGAGTTTCCTCCTTTGTAGAGTGAAGCAGTGTGGACCTAAAAATCTCAGAGGCACTATGTGTAATCACATTCTTACATTAGATTAAATAACATTGGCCTCAAGTAATACAGTAAGAAACCTCGGAGTTATCTTTGATCAGGATATTTCCTTCACTTCATACATAAAAGAAATCTCTAGAACTGCCTTTTTCCACCTGAGAAACATTAAAATTAAAATTAGGAGCATCCTGTCCCAAAGTGATGCTGAAAAACTAGTCCATGCATTTGTTACTTCCAGACTGGACTATTGTAATTCATTATTAATAGTTTGTCCCAATAACTCATTAAAAAGCCTCCAGTTAATCCAAAATGCTGCAGCCAGAGTTCTGACTGGAATTAGTAAGAGAGATCATATTTCTCCAACATTAGCTTCTCTCCATTGGCTCCCTGTTAAATCCAGAATTGAATTTAAAATTCTTCTCCTCACTTATAAATCTCTTAATAATCAGGCTCCATCTTATCTTAAAGACCTCATAGTTCCTTATCTTCCAAGCAGAACTCTCCGTTCTCAGACTGCAGGTTTACTTGTGGTTCCTAGAGTTTCCAAATGTAGAATGGGAGGCAGAGCCTTTAACTACCAAGCCCCTCTCCTGTGGAACCAGCTCCCAGTTCAGGTTCGGGAGGCAGACACCGTCTCTACATTAAAGACTAGACTTCAAACTTTCCTTTTTTATAAAGCTTATAGTTAGAGATGGATCAGGTGACTCTGAACCATCTCTTAGTTATGCTGATATAGCTTAGTCTGCTGGGGGACCTCTACTGATAAACTGAGCTCCTCTCCTCTCTCCTTTCTCCTCTATCCATTTAAATTCTACCATTTCATGTCATTAACTTTATGTCTTCTCTCTCCTGTAGTTGAGTTTCCTCCTCTCTGTCTCCCTCTCTCTGTTCTCCTCTGCAGGTATCCTCCTCCTTGGAGCTGTACATCTCCAGAGTCCAGTTACTGGTCCTACCAACCTGTCCAGTGGTTTTGTTGCCTGCTGTTCTTTTCTCTCTTCTCTTTCCACTCACCCCCACCGGTCGAGGCAGATGGCCGCCCACCCTGAGCCTGGTTCTGCTGGAGGTTTCTTCCTCTCCATTGTTGCCTAAAGCTTGCTCAAATGGAATTGTTGGGTTTTCTATATAATTCTTTATACAGTTCTATTTGTGAGGTCTTAAACCTTAAACACTATAAAGAGTCTTGAGATGACGTCTGTTGGGATTTGGCGCAATACAAATACAATTAAATTGAATTGTAAACATGAAAAAAATTATTCTGTGAATATTTTACTACAGTAATTCAGTACTTTTCTTATCAACATCTTTACCACCCAGAACAACCAGTCAGCTGCAGTGGGAACATACACATGTACAGATACTGAGATAAAATACTTTATTTAGTACCAGATTAGTTTTCGAAAGAAAACAATTGAATGAACCAAATATCATTAAGAATGATAAATAATGTTTTCAGTTGTTGGAAAATAGAAACGTGAGCGACTTCATAAATCTCCAGAATCAGAACAGAAGAAAAAGTAAAGACAGTAAAAATCCAACTCTTCATGGTTCTCTTTAAAGATCCAAAGATTGGAAAAGTAGCACGTGTTAGTACGAAGTAGTATTAAAATGAATTAAATAAATAATTAACATGAAATGAAATGATTTCAATAAATACTTTGAACACACGAGTAAGAAGAGAAGGAAGAAACGTTCTGGAAAAAGGACGAGTAGAAAAACTCACTGTGTGTACTGTGTGTGTACTGTGTGTACTGTGTGTACTGTGTGTCCTGTTCGTGTACTGTATGTGTACTGTGTGTACTGTATGTGTACTGTGTGTGTACTGTGTGTACTGTGTGTGTGCTGTGCGTCCTGTTCGTGTACTGTATGTGTACTGTGTGTACTGTGTGTATACTGTGTGTACTCTGTGTGTACTGTGTGTACTGTGTGTACTGTGCGTCCTGTTCGTGTACTGTATGTGTACTGTGTGTACTGTGTGTACTGTGTGTGTACTGTGTGTACTGTGTGTACTGTGTGTGTACTGTGTGTGTACTGTATGTGTACTGTATGTGTACTGTGTGTACTGTGTGTGTACTGTGTGTGTACTGTGTGTGTACTGTGTGTACTGTGTGTGTACTGTGTGTGTACTGTGTGTACTGTGTGTGTACTGTGTGTGTACTGTGTGTACTGTGTGTATACTGTGTGTATACTGTGTGTCCTGTTTGTGTACTGTGTGTGTACTGTGTGTACTGTGTGTACTGTGTGTCCTGTTCGTGTACTGTATGTGTACTGTGTGTACTGTATGTGTACTGTGTGTGTACTGTGTGTACTGTGTGTGTGCTGTGCGTCCTGTTCGTGTACTGTATGTGTACTGTATGTGTACTGTGTGTACTGTGTGTATACTGTGTGTACTGTGTGTACTGTGTGTGTACTGTGTGTACTGTGTGTACTGTATGTGTACTGTGTGTACTGTGTGTGTACTGTATGTGTACTGTATGTGTACTGTGTGTACTGTGTGTGTACTGTGTGTACTGTGTGTGTACTGTATGTGTACTGTATGTGTACTGTGTGTACTGTGTGTGTACTGTATGTGTACTGTATGTGTACTGTGTGTACTGTGTGTGTACTGTGTGTGTACTGTGTGTACTGTATGTGTACTGTGTGTGTACTGTGTGTACTATGTGTGTGCTGTGCGTCCTTTTCGTGTACTGTATGTGTACTGTGTGTACTGTGTGTATACTGTGTGTACTGTGTGTACTGTGTGTGTACTGTGTGTACTGTGTGTACTGTATGTGTACTGTGTGTACTGTGTGTGTGTACTGTATGTGTACTGTATGTGTACTGTGTGTACTGTGTGTGTACTGTGTGTACTGTGTGTGTACTGTATGTGTACTGTGTGTACTGTGTGTGTACTGTATGTATACTGTGTGTGTACTGTGTGTGTACTGTGTGTACTGTGTGTGTACTGTGTGTGTACTGTGTGTGTACTGTATGTGTACTGTGTGTACTGTGTGTGTACTGTGTGTGTACTGTGTGTGTACTGTGTGTACTGTGTGTGTACTGTGTGTGTACTGTGTGTACTGTGTGTGTACTGTGTGTACTGTGTGTATACTGTGTGTATACTGTGTGTCCTGTTTGTGTACTGTATGTGTACTGTATGTGTACTGTGTGTACTGTGTGTGTACTGTGTGTGTACTGTGTGTGTACTGTGTGTACTGTGTGTGTACTGTGTGTGTACTGTGTGTACTGTGTGTGTACTGTGTGTGTACTGTGTGTACTGTGTGTACTGTGTGTATACTGTGTGTATACTGTGTGTCCTGTTTGTGTACTGTGTGTGTACTGTGTGTACTGTGTGTACTGTGTGTCCTGTTCGTGTACTGTATGTGTACTGTGTGTACTGTATGTGTACTGTGTGTGTACTGTGTGTACTATGTGTGTGCTGTGCGTCCTTTTCGTGTACTGTATGTGTACTGTGTGTACTGTGTGTATACTGTGTGTACTGTGTGTACTGTGTGTGTACTGTGTGTACTGTGTGTACTGTATGTGTACTGTGTGTACTGTGTGTGTACTGTATGTGTACTGTATGTGTACTGTGTGTACTGTGTGTGTACTGTGTGTACTGTGTGTGTACTGTATGTGTACTGTGTGTACTGTGTGTGTACTGTATGTGTACTGTATGTGTACTGTGTGTACTGTGTGTGTACTGTATGTGTACTATATGTGTACTGTGTGTACTGTGTGTGTACTGTATGTGTACTGTATGTGTACTGTGTGTATACTGTGTGTACTGTGTGTACTGTGTGTGTACTGTGTGTACTGTGTGTACTGTATGTGTACTGTGTGTACTGTGTGTGTACTGTATGTGTACTGTATGTGTACTGTGTGTACTGTGTGTGTACTGTGTGTACTGTGTGTGTACTGTATGTGTACTGTGTGTACTGTGTGTGTACTGTGTGTGTACTGTGTGTACTGTGTGTGTACTGTGTGTACTGTGTGTGTACTGTGTGTGTACTGTGTGTGTACTGTATGTGTACTGTATGTGTACTGTGTGTACTGTGTGTGTACTGTGTGTGTACTGTATGTGTACTGTGTGTGTACTGTGTGTGTACTGTGTGTACTGTGTGTGTACTGTGTGTGTACTGTGTGTACTGTGTGTATACTGTGTGTATACTGTGTGTCCTGTTTGTGTACTGTGTGTGTACTGTGTGTACTGTGTGTACTGTGTGTCCTGTTCGTGTACTGTATGTGTACTGTGTGTACTGTATGTGTACTGTGTGTGTACTGTGTGTACTGTGTGTGTGCTGTGCGTCCTGTTCGTGTACTGTATGTGTACTGTGTGTACTGTGTGTACTGTGTGTATACTGTGTGTACTGTGTGTACTGTGTGTGTACTGTGTGTACTGTGTGTACTGTATGTGTACTGTGTGTACTGTGTGTGTACTGTATGTGTACTGTATGTGTACTGTGTGTACTGTGTGTGTACTGTGTGTACTGTGTGTGTACTGTATGTGTACTGTATGTGTACTGTGTGTACTGTGTGTGTACTGTATGTGTACTGTATGTGTACTGTGTGTACTGTGTGTGTACTGTGTGTGTACTGTGTGTACTGTATGTGTACTGTGTGTGTACTGTGTGTACTATGTGTGTGCTGTGCGTCCTTTTCGTGTACTGTATGTGTACTGTGTGTACTGTGTGTATACTGTGTGTACTGTGTGTACTGTGTGTGTACTGTGTGTACTGTGTGTACTGTATGTGTACTGTGTGTACTGTGTGTGTACTGTATGTGTACTGTATGTGTACTGTGTGTACTGTGTGTGTACTGTGTGTGTACTGTATGGTACTGGTGTACTGTGTGTGTATGTATGTATACTGGTGTGTACTGTGTGTGTACTGTGTGTACTGTGTGTGTACTGTGTGTGTACTGTGTGTACTGTGTGTATACTGTGTGTATACTGTGTGTCCTGTTTGTGTACTGTGTGTGTACTGTGTGTACTGTGTGTACTATGTGTCCTGTTCGTGTACTGTATGTGTAATGTGTGTACTGTATGTGTACTGTGTGTGTACTGTGTGTACTGTGTGTGTGCTGTGCGTCCTGTTCGTGTACTGTATGTGTACTGTGTGTTCTGTGTGTATACTGTGTGTACTGTGTATACTGTGTGTACTGTGTGTACTGTGTGTATACTGTGTATACTGTGTGTACTGTGTGTATACTGTGTGTACTATGTGTATACTGTGTGTACTGTGTGTACTGTGTGTGTACTGTGTGTACTGTGTGTGTACTGTGTGTACTGTGTGTGTACTGTGTGTGTACTGTGTGTACTGTGTGTATACTGTGTGTACTATGTGTATGCTGTGTGTACTGTGTGTACTGTGAGTATACTGTGTGTACTGTGTTTATACTGTGTGTGTACTGTGTGTACTGTGTGTATACTGTGTGTACTATGTGTATACTGTGTGTACTGTGTGTATACTGTGTATACTGTGTGTACTGTGTGTACTGTGTGTACTCTGTGTACTGTGGCTGTGGTTTCATGCTTCCTTACTTAACGAGCAGTAATTGATTTGTGTGTTTTGTTTACGCCGCGCTCTGATTCGTTGCTTTGCATCTGAACGTTCAGATTATTTGAATAAATCATTTTAGTTTCTGTGTTTTCGTGTTTAGAACAGTCTCGTCATCTGATCTGATCCAGAACGTCGTGTTCTCCTTAATTCCTCACATCACACCGTGTTTGCATGGAGCAGGTTTATAAACGGGGGAAACCTTGAGCGACCGATCGCCACAGACTGAATCTTCTCACAACAGGTACGTTACGCACCTCAATTTCCGCCAGTGAACGTAGCTCAGTACTGATCTCGTGTTCCTGTCTCAGACTAGAACCAGTGTTTGGTTCTCTGCGGCACCTCATTGACAGAAAAGGTTCTAGAAGAGTCTTGTGGAACAGGGAAACATTAGATATGAGCAGAGGCAGAGAAGCTGTTGGTTCCACATGTTTGTACCTGAGTCAGATCAGAAACAGCTATAAAGGTTCAGATACCCCAGGAGACATGAGGAGAAAAGTCCCAGAGCACTAAATCTTATTGAGGTGCCCCCCCACAGTTTCAGCTCCTTCACTATCATCCTCTCGTGTATTTTTACTGCAGTTTTTACTCCCATGTTGTCGATGTTTTCAGTGTTTCAGTTCTCAGTCGTGATGAGGAAACAGCTGAGCCTGCTGCTGCTGTCAGGTCTGTAATCCTGTCTCATGGTAAAGTCCGGTTCATTCAGAAACCACTGGTAATGACAGAGCTTAAAGTTTCTTTTTGGCATTTCGATTTTGACTAACAGTGACAGTGACTACCTGAAGGCAGGTAGAACAGCTGGACTGTGAGCAGAGGTCAGATCTTCAATGTACTCACGAACCACAACTATCTGTGTCGTCTGTCAGGTTGTGTGTTGGTCTCTCGTCTTCAGGTCGACGGCGGCCTAGGTTTTTTTCAGGTCGTCACTGAGAAGATGAAGTGGGCTGAAGCTCAAAGTTACTGCAGAGCCAAGTTCACCGACCTCGCCACCATCCCGGACTGGACCACCAATGCTGAGGTGCAGCAGGTGGCGGGGAGAGGAAAGTTCTGGATCGGACTCTTCAACACCAGCTGGAGATGGTCTCTGGGGAACGAGGACGTTTCCCCGAGCTCCTGGTTCACCAAATGGGGCCCGGCCGAGCCGAGGCCAGGGTACTGTGTGACCATAACCGGACTTGGACTGTGGTTTGTCAGAGACTGTACGGTCCAGTTCAAGTTCTTCTGCTACGACGGTGAGTTGAAATGAAACTGAGCTGGCTGGAAGTGAATGTGTCTTTTCTTCTTTATTTAATCCAACAAGAACCTAGAAACCAATTAGAAAAGAGGAGAAACCAAAACCCCTTTAAACAGGAACTTGTTTCTTTCACTTTGTGGGAGATGAAAACAGAAATGTGTAAATGGGACATTTCCCTCTTTAATTAGTGGCTGATGGGAAACAACTGATTTTATTATGAAACGAGGAACAAAATGTGAAGTTGCTTCGATAGATGAAATATTAATTTAGAAATATTAGTAACAGAAAAGTTGATGATTCACTGCTGATCGGTCGTAGTAGGTCTCACACACTGAGCAGGTTTGAATGATTCCAGCTGCAGCGAACAGTCACATCCTGATGGACTTGCTGCTGGACAGGGCCGGCGCTCAGACCTACTGCAGGTCCAGGTTCACAGACATGAGCAGCATCACCACTGAAGAGGACAACAGTCAGGTCTCTAGTCAGCTGCAGGCCTTCGCAGTCCCCGTGGTGGATGAAAGTGGAAATATAACGATTTCCTCTGGCAGCGTGCTCCATCTTCCTGAGGCCTGGATCGGTCTGTCCAGGTATTTCTGGGGGTGGTCGGACCACAACCAAAGCTTCTACAGGCAGTGGGGGAAGAAGCAGTCCAGTGGGGACGACTTAGACTGTGTGATGATGGACTCGTCGTCAGCGGATTGGTACCGACAGCACTGTGACGAGAACCTCGCCTTCCTCTGTTCCACAAGTGAGTCTCCGATCACTACAGAGTCCGATCTGGATCATCTGATCTGTACTAATCAGGTTCTTCTTCCTCTGCAGCCGGCACATCTTCAGCAATGAAGACAGTGAAGGTTCAGCTGAGCGGAGGATCAGCAGACCTGAAGGACCCGGTCCTCCAGGACTCCATCCTGCAGCAGGTCAGATGGTTGTTGTGTGTCTTTGAAGGCTGCAGAGCGATGGACGGACACGTGTCCAGTCTGTGGAGCGTTTGGGCCGGGCGGCCTAAGAGAGTCCGGTACCTGAACGCCACACAGTCACGTGCTGCTTTTACAGAGCAGGTGGACTCGTGTACACGTTTCCTCCTGTTACCTGCTCCCCACTGTTGCCATAGCAACCTCACATTAGCCCGTCAGGGGCTCTGTAGGATCCCAGTAGGTAGGACTGGAAACCTGTGAGGGGTTGGTTTCTATCTGCCCACAGAGAGAATCATGGGAGAAAATCCAGAAACACAGACAGGTTCTGTGCTGCAGGATTCAAGTGGTGGAGCAGGTTGTCCACCAGTCACAGGGTCAGTGGTTCGATCCCCGGCTCTGTGGTCTCTGTCCTGGAGAAACGTTGGACCGACACTCTGTTGTTTCTCATTAACCTGTGTTTCAGCTGAAGCAGAAGCTGCAGGACGGAGGGATCGGGGAGGAGGTGAAGCTCAGGTGGAGGAGGCAGCCGGATGGCAACGTGTTCCACAGGGAGAAGGAGGAGAAGGAGAAGAGAGCGCCCCTTTGTGGTTGGAATCAGAAGGGAGACGTCTGTGTGACACCCTAGTTTGATTCCCGCGTAGATCCAGAATCTCAGTGGGACCTGAATCCAGACCGACATCAACCATGTGAACGTTCCTCATACTAGAGTCAAATGTCGGGAATAGATCTACTTCAACCTTCCTGCTCAGTTTCATCTGCTGCTGAACTAAACAGGCTGCTTCTGTCTCAGTTGATGTTTTAATATTTCAGTCAAAGTGAAGCTTCTTTCCTCTCTGTGCTACATTCATCATCTTATGAACAGTTTAAAAAAACAGATTTGATTCAGCATTTTGTTCTGTAATGTCTAATATTCTGTTATATTATATTAACACGTAATTAAACAGAAGAATCTTTGTATAAAAATCCAGTTAAACCTACAAAATAAAATGAGTTTAAATTAAATTGATGAGTCTGAATTTATTCATTTTTATTTGTTGTATCAAAAGTTGTGACACATTTATTCACAAAGAATTTTACATGAAGTAAATATTGAACATCAGAGCTGAAAACAAACACGTCAGTAAAAGTCGGATGTTACTATCAAAAACTGCAGTTTTTTATTTATGAGATAAACAAATGTAAAGAAATACATTTAAAAAATGCTAATGAGTAATAAACAGGACGTGTTTTCCTGTGTTTATAACATTTAAATTTCTGTTGAACCTACGAAGGACCAAATAAAACTTCCTGGAAAATTCAGGGTTTCCATTCAGTTCAACTCTTTTTCCTAAATTGATCTAAAATCTTTTGTCTTGTTGCAGTTGCTGAAGCTTATTTATTCATCTGTACCTTATTTCCATCTCTCTGTGTTCTAATAAAATGAAATGTGATTATTGATGCATTTATTTTCCATTATGTCAGCTGTGGTCCTCCATACGTGACAATATTCAAGATCAAACCCAGCGTTTTAGAAAATGAACAAATTCGACATCATCGCCGTTGAATTCTTACTATAAGTCTTCTTTAGTTATTATAGTTTTATTTTGCTTTCTTTGTGTTTTTGAACACGATAACTGATTTAGTAGAATCTCTCTGTGTATTCGATGATTCCAGCTGTTAAAAGATTCATTTGTTTTAATCGGTGTCTCCCATTAAGTCATCTTTGGTCCTCCGTACATGGGGAATTATGGTCTGTGACACAGAAACACAGTGAAACTCTTCTTCTCTTGTTTCTGTGCGTGTTGTCCTGTCTCGCTCTGGTGCTGGTGTCCAGGTGAGGTGTGGACACAGGTGTTTTTACTGCAGCTGGCAGGTGCACTTGAGGTTTTTCTCTTTGTACATGGTGCCGAACACCTGAACGGCCTGTTTGTTGATCAGTTTCCAGAAGTTCTCGAAGGAGATGTTCTGACCGCTCTCAACGCCCATCTCCTGCAGGACCTGACCCAGACCTTCTTCATTCTCCACAGTCTGGAAACCACAGAAACAAGTGTTCGACAGCAGCAGAGATCCGAAATAACAGAGAGGAGACAGAACCAGAAAGAAATGTCTGTTACGTTCAAACCTGGACATCGACTGAGTCCTGAGTCGCAATGAGACACAAAGTGAACATTCATATATTCTAGTATAATAATCTATAATAATAGAGGATATCTATAATAATCTATATTATAATAGAAGATATTTATAATAATCTATATTACAATAGAAGATATCTATAAATATCTATATTACAATAGAGGATATATATAATAATCTATAATAATAGAAGATATTTATAATAATCTATATTATAATAGAAGATATTTATAATAATCTATATTATAATAGAAGATATTTATAATAATCTATATTATAATAGAAGATATCTATAATAATGTATATTATAATAGAAGATATCTATAAATATCTATATTACAATAGAAGATATATATAATAATCTATAATAATAGAAGATATTTATAATAATCTATATTATAATAGAAGATATCTATAATAATCTATATTATAATAGAAGATATTTATAATAATCTATATTATAATAGAAGATATTTATAATAATCTATATTATGATAGAAGATATCTATAAATATCTATATTATAATAGAAGATATTTATAATAATCTATATTATAATAGAAGATATCTATAAATATCTATATTATAATAGAAGATATTTATAATAATCTATATTATAATAGAAGATATTTATAATAATCTATATTATAATAGAAGATATTTATAATAATCTATATTATAATAGAAGATATCTATAATAATGTATATTATAATAGAAGATATCTATAAATATCTATATTACAATAGAAGATATATATAATAATCTATAATAATAGAAGATATTTATAATAATCTATATTATAATAGAAGATATTTATAATAATCTATATTATAATAGAAGATATTTATAATAATCTATATTAATAGAAGATATTTATAATAATCTATTATAATAGAAGATATCTATAAATATCTATATTATAATAGAAGATATTTATAAAATCTATATTATAATAGAAGATATCTATAAATATCTATATTATAATAGAAGATATTTATAATAATCTATATTATAATAGAAGATATCTATAAATATCTATTATAATAGAAGATATTTATAATAATCTATATTATAATAGAAGATATCTATAATTATCTATTAAAATAGAAGATATCTATAATAATCTATATGTTCCCATCAACTGAAACTCAGTCCAATGTGAAGTAAAACGATTCACTCCAGTTGCTCTCAGATGTTTCATGGTGAAGTTGTTAGTGGCGACCACTCCACATTCTCATGTCCTCCTCACAACCTGAACTACAAGTCGGGGACTCCACCTTTGATTTCTTCACGTCCTCCACTCAAACAAGCTTGTGCTGCTTCACCTCCCTGTCGTATTTCAGACATCAGCATTTCTGAGTGTCACAGTCTGACTCAGTTATTGTTATAAGTTCATTAATTGATGGTGGTTTGTAACTAAATTGATAAAATGTTTTGACCATGTTTTCATTTCAACATGTTAAAATATGAAGTGATAAAATCAAACCTCATCTGTGTCTGTTAGAGGGAGAAGAAGCGGATTCTGTTTCTCTACAACCTGCAGATCCAGCGACGGATTTCCTTCAGAGACAGGAAACGTGTCATCAGCCGAGGACCACGGGTCAGGGTGCTGAGTGTTTTTCACTGGTCGCTTTCCTTCTGTGCTGATTTAGCACCTGTTTGCAGTTAGTCTGTTTATCATCATCCCAAAGTTTCTTAAGTTCCACCTTCCATCTAGGAGAAAAGCAGGATTATAAACCCTGTGGAGTCACCGAGTCGTTAGCACTTAATGATCACGTGTGGGTGGTGGTTCCACATAGCTTCTATGTATGATGTGTTTCTGATCAGAAAACACAAGAGAAAGTGTCTTAAAGTAAGAATGACGTCAGTGAGGAGCAGGAAAAAAAGATAAGACATTTTTAAAGTTTGTTCTCAGACGCTGCTGCAGGTCTGAAACAGTCAGGTCCAATTCTGCAGCGTCACACTTTCCAGTGAAACTCTGCTTCTGTATGTCTGTAGCTGTTTCAGTGTCTGAACAGGTGGGGATGCCATCACCAACAGGAAGCGTCAGACTCAGAGGGGACACCCTACGCCCCTGGTTAGACCCGGACAGGACGCAGAAGAAGAAGTCGTCCAGATCTTCGTCCTGTTCAGATAAATCTTCACTTTTATTTTGTTGTCAGAGCTGCTGATTCACATGTGTCAGCTTCACTGTGCACCAGATTAGAAATGCACAGAGGAGTTATGTAAGCAGCTGATCCTCTGCAGCAGCACGTGCAGCAGCTCACTTCATTCACAATTTCATAGTTTTAATCTGATGCACAACAAACTGATGCTGGATCCGTTTCCAGCAGCACTCCTCTCAGTACCAACAGTTTGTTTTCATCTGTGGTGGTTTCAAACTCAGCACGTTAGTGTTTCCTCAGGGTGGTCTGACGTATTGGGTCCAGAGTGAGACATCTACAAGTTTCAGTGGCTCCGTCCAAACATCCAGCACAGCTCCAAAGAACTAACAACACAAAACATGATGATGTGGATTATTCTGTTATTGTTATCAGGTTTAGAGCTGCAGTAATTAGTCTCTCTCTGGTTCCAGCTCATGGATCTGATGAAGTTTGTCATAAAAACATCAAACTTAATATCTCTGGGTTTAGTCTGAATAACACTGCTGCTGTATGTGAGATCATCCAAACTAATCATTTATTCATCATCACTGCACTTTAACAACACAGCAAACCAGCAAACAAGACCATGAATCTCATTCATATACTGTTCACTGGTATACTCAGTAGATTACAGTGAACCGTAGTAACGTGTTCATGTGGTACTACATCAAGTGGACTAAATATTAGGAGCACATTTTAGTATAATGCAGTTGAGAACAACTGTGGACGGATTACTAAGGCACAGGATGAGGGATTAAAGGTCAAAAGACCCCTGCACAAAACCCTCTATATGAATATAGTATGAAAGAGTGTAGTTGAAAGAGAACAAATGACCAGACACTGAAAACGAAAAGAGATGTGAAATAAACACAGCAACATCCTGGGTTGTAGTCATTTTGTGTATTTACCTTTTACTGGTCACTCAGTACAAATTTTAAATGACTGATGATTTATTAGTGTGATGTGGAGGCACCTGTGCTGGAAAATACCTTCTACACACAACGGAAGCTCAGCAGCTTCTCCTGCAGTGAGAAACCTGCTGATCACTGCAGACAGTGAGTAAAGGGTTACATCTAGTGAGGAAACACCCTCCGTGTGTGTGTGTCTGTGTGTGTTTGTGTGTGTGTGTGTGTGTGTGAGACATTTTACCAGCGCTTATACCTGTGTCAAGCTGCACAGGTGTGGAAATACTGTATCCAGTTTTCAGAATAAAATATTTAATATCAGTCAAATACATACAACAGATGACAGTGCAAAGTACTTTAAAATGCAGGTAAGATATGAAATGAGCAACTTTCAGCTTAAAGTCAGCAAAGGTTTCATTGACATACTGATTAACTTCTTTCATAAGATTTCTGTCATGTTGAGTTTGAGAGTTACATTTGTTTTAGTTGGTGTTGATCATTAAATGGTGTAAATAACACTGAAGTACTACAGGTCATAGTATGTTGTTTTATTTATTTACTTTTCTAATATCTAAAACCACTAAAAATAGGTTTTGACATTTATATAGTTTTGATGGAAAATTGTGATTTTATTGTGAGTGTTTGTATTTATATAGTAAATAGTGGGAGATGAAAAATAAATGTCAGATTCTCCTTCATTAACAGCAGCTGTAAATTATTAAGTGTCTTAGTCTCAATTCATCAGATTGAAATGTTTGTGTACTGCCTTTTATTTTGAAGGCCGAGTGACACTCCATCCGGTCTGTCGTGCTAGCTCCGGTTAGCTTCACTCCGCTACGTGACGTTAGCTCCATATAAACACGGGCGGTCCGGTGTCCTGTCATTAACCCGCTTTCGGGCCTCGAAGGACGGATAAAGTGAACCGTCCGCTGGTTAGGCGAACACAACCGACAGAAACTAACCGACCTCGCCCGGTGTTAGTGATAGTTTTGGGCAACAGAAACAGTTTTCTCCGGAGCTGCGCAGGGCGGGTTGCCCGCTACCTTCACGCTCAGTTAACGGTCACTTTCCGGCCGGAGCCCGCAGCTCTGACCCGCTGCTCTCTGTGGATGTTACCGGGGTAAGAAGCACCATGGAGTTTCGGTGGAGCCTCCCGCTGTGCTCAGACACGGTGAGGTAACGGGACGGGGTTGCCACTCACTCCCTCACACGCAGCCAAACAGCAGCGGCAACCTGTTGCCTGTTGCCGGTGACGCAGGGACGATGAACGGAGCCGCCGCGACGCTGCTGCTGCTGCTGCTCAGCGGCCGTGCTGCCTTCACGGTCTGCAGGTCCCTGAACGCACCACAGGATGGAGGGGCTCCGAGTGAGGACGGACAGATGGACGGTACCGACCGTCTGACCGTGACAGGTAACGGTTACCGACCCAGTAAGTCCCGTTAACCAGCCGCGGAAAATAAGGAAGTGCTATTCACCTGTGTGGCGTCATCTTGTGGGCGTGGCCCCGGTTTCACCTGAGATACGTTGGTGTGTGAACATTATGACCAGCAGCTTCAACCAGAGTTGTTAACTTCAACCAGTCCTCTGTAATAAAGGAGGTGAACTGGTTTAAGTCAACAACTCTGGTTGAAGCTGTGAAAACAAATAAATAGTTTAAAGTTTTGCTAATGACACTAAATTAATTAACAATACACATCTGTACTGTACAAATGTCTCAGGCCACCAGTAGATGACCAGTAGAGAAATGTTCACAGCAACATGTGAGGGCTGAACATCAACCTGTACTGGTGTCCAGTACAGATGTGGGTCTGTCCAGTAAGCAGACTCCCTACTGGACAGCAGAACAGGAACAGGTTCTGGTCTGAATGAGGACCGAGGAAGTCAGAACAACCACCTAATGAAATTAGGATGAAGCCCCTGTTCCCAGTTCACCCAGTAAGAACCAGTCTCTGTGTGTCTCCTCAGGTGTGGACAGGCGGCGGCGCCCCCCCCTACTGGAGAAAACTCGTCCCTTTGTCCTGATGGACGGACAGAGACAGAGCTTGGCTGAAGCTCTACAGGTCAGTGATGTGTACAGGTTATACTGGTTCTTTAATGGTTTAGTGCTTGTGTTATACTGGTTTAGTTCTTCAGTCCACTGGCTTTGGCAGTAATGGGGTTCTGTTCACTGGTTCTGGTGTCTGGTGATTCACACACATGTTACTGATGTTAACTGGTTCACACACACACATACACTTCCCTCTCCCATCTGAGAAAACAAAGTCGTCCCTCCACCAGCATGGTTACCTGATGGGATGTGATGTCAGTCTGCCTTGTAGGAGCTGTAGTTGCTGGTTTTGGTCCCGTATGTGGACCAGACCGATCAGTGTATTTTGGAAAATCAGAATCCTAACAGTCCGTCTCTGATGAAGCGTTCGTCGTGCTCTACCGTCGAGTGCCGGTGTTCGTCCAACAACTCTACATTCATTCATCGTACTGAAAAACACTCCTGACTCCGAGCAGGAGAACTGAGCAGAGGAAATGTCTGTTTCTACCATACCACTGTGTACAGACGAGTTCCAGTCCAGTCTCCCCCCTGTGGTTCCTGTGTTGGTGCTGTGGGTCCACGCTGGTGCTCGGGGTGATTTTAACAAGTGTTCTCTTCATAGATTAACTCATTAATCGGAATCAGAGGATGATTTTTCTCCCTGGTTTCTGTTTGTTCCTGAACTCGTTTTGGCCAAACGGTGTCTTTTAAGGAGTTTTAAGTGTTAGAAACATCTCTCTTCCCACAGAATCTCACCTGAGCGCCTCCTTACCCAGTCAGGACGCCTCCTCTGCTACATAATGCTGGAGACAGGACAGATAAGTCAGGATGATCTCAGCCATGCAGGTGAAGTTATCTGGTTCAGCTGTCCCGACTCAGCTTCAAGATGGGAACAGAAACACACAGAAACCTTCTTTAAAACTGACGACAGAACGTGTTGATTAGGAAATGGATTCTGGAGCTGGAACCGGACTTCATTTGGTTCAACAGTCCAGTCATTAGTTTCCTCGTGGCTTTTAGTCACAGTGTAATAAAAGAGGAAGGAAGTCGGAGCATTGACAGTTTTCTGCAGGAGCTTCCTGTGTTGGGTGGTGTGTGGGAGAAAGATGGACGCTTCCCATGCAGCTGACAGAAACCGTGAGATCACTTCCTGTCAGCAGCCCCCCCCCCCATCCCCCAGGAGGAAACTGGAGCTGAAGAGGAGAAAGTAGAGCTGTAGTGAGGAGCAGTCTGAATGTTCAGTGTCTCAGAACTGAAAGGATTGGCTCTTTTTTTTATGTTGAATCTGTCTTTAGGCACTGACGTCGTTTTATAAGGAAGCTTTCACGTGACCTGTTTTATGAGATGAACAACCCCCAAATAATCTCACTTCAAAATTAGAACTGTTTCTTCGTGTTTTGCTTAAAAAGTGACCTGAACAATCTGCGGCTCTTCAACTTGCTCAGCAGAATTATTTCTTTTTGTCCCATATCAAGGTTCCTGTTTCCTGTGAATTCTCGCCCACACCCTCACTGTGTCAGCGCTGGTTTGTTTGCACTGCTCCTCCTTTTTTCTCCTCCTTCTGTTGTGGTCGCAGCTCCGAGCCTCGCCCGAGTTTCTGCAGCTCTGACATCATCTGATACCGAGCTAGAGACATGACCTCACCACAGAGAGGGAGTTTAGGGGTAAAGGAGGGAACTGCATGTTGAAGAGGAGAAGAGGGAGGTGAAGGCTTGAGCTGCTTCTTGATTTAAAACAACCTGTTTGTGCCTCCTCCTCTGTCTGACCAGTGCTCTGTGCAGCACGTCTGCTGCTTTATTGCTTGTTATTCTTGCACTATGTGTAAACTCACAGCGACAGGACCTGCGGCTTCTCTGCTCACACTATGGATGATGCTATTTGACGAGCATCTATCAGAGGTTCTCCTGAAGCCCATGGTGGTGGAACCGTAACTTAAGCAATTATGTCGGGTCGTAGATATGGATGTAGACACAGGTTGAGAGAGACAGATGTTTTTCTGTAGAATCCTGAACATGTTCACACGCTGACTCTCGTGCTTTAGTCGCTGCTAGTTACTTTTCAGAGTTGGTGGAATTTTACATTAAACATATTACATACTGACAAAATACAACCCATATTCCACATTTGTATTTATTAAATAAATACAAATAACATAATAATACCATTTTCTCTGAGGATCTATGAGCAGCTCTACTAAACAGCGACGTCCCCTCTTCACGTCCCACATGGTTTTCAGGACGTCCAGACACGGCAGCTGGACTTTACTCGCGTACTTCTCTAAACACGACCAACTCACCTCCAGCT